>NC_042986.1:43909324-43977368 GCF_901001165.1 Salmo trutta
GTAGACTCCTCACCACTACAGTAGACAGCAGTAGGTATCTCCTCACCACTATAGTAGACAGCTGTAGGTATCTCCTCACCACTACAGTAGACAGCTGTAGGTATCTCCTCACCACTATAGTAGACAGCTGTAGGTATCTCCTCACCACTATAGTAGACAGCTGTAGGTATCTCCTCACCACTACAGCTGTCGGTATCTCCTCACCACTACAACTGTAGGTATCTCCTCACCACTACAGCTGTAGGTATCTCCTCACCACTACAGCTGTAGGTATCTCCTCACCACTACAGCTGTAGGTATCTCCTCACCACTACAGCTGTAGGTATCTCCTCACCACTATAGTAGACAGCTGTAGGTATCTCCTCACCACTACAGTAGACAGCTGTAGGTATCTCCTCGCCACTATAGTAGACAGCTGTAGGTATCTCCTCACCACTACAGTAGACAGCTGTAGGTATCTCCTCACCACTACAGTAGGTATCTCCTCACCACTATAGTAGACAGCTGTAGGTATCTCCTCACCACTACAGTAGACAGCTGTAGGTATCTCCTCATCACTACAGTAGGTATCTCCTCACCACTACAGTAGACAGCTGTCGGTATCTCCTCACCACTACAGTAGGTATCTCCTCACCACTACAGTAGAGAGCTGTAGGTATCTCCTCACCACTATAGTAGGTATCTCCTCACCACTATAGTAGACAGCTGTAGGTATCTCCTCACCACTACAGTAGACAGCTGTAGGTATCTCCTCACCACTATAGTAGACAGCTGTAGGTATCTCCTCACCACTATAGTAGACAGCTGTAGGTATCTCCTCACCACTATAGTAGACAGCTGTAGGTATCTCCTCACCACTACAGTAGACAGCTGTAGGTATCTCCTCACCACTACAGTAGGTATCTCCTCACCACTACAGTAGGTATCTCCTTACCACTACAGTAGGTATCTCCTCACCACTATAGTAGACAGCAGTAGGTATCTCCTCACCACTACAGTAGACAGCTGTAGGTATCTCCTCACCACTACAGTAGGTATCTCCTCACCACTACAGTAGACAGCTGTAGGTATCTCCTCACCACTACAGTAGGTATCTCCTCACCACTATAGTAGACAGCTGTAGGTATCTCCTCACCACTACAGTAGACAGCTGTAGGTATCTCCTCACCACTATAGTAGGTATCTCCTCACCACTATAGTAGACAGCTGTAGGTATCTCCTCAACACTACAGTAGACAGCTGTAGGTATCTCCTCACCACTATAGTAGGTATCTCCTCACCACTATAGTAGACAGCTGTAGGTATCTCCTCACCACTACAGTAGACAGCTGTAGGTATCTCCTCACCACTATAGTAGACAGCTGTAGGTATCTCCTCACCACTATAGTAGACAGCTGTAGGTATCTCCTCACCACTACAGTAGGTATCTCCTCACCACTATAGTAGACAGCTGTAGGTATCTCCTCACCACTATAGTAGGTATCTCCTCACCACTATAGTAGACAGCTGTAGGTATCTCCTCACCACTATAGTAGGTATCTCCTCACCACTACAGTAGACAGCTGTAGGTATCTCCTCACCACTATAGTAGACAGCTGTAGGTATCTCCTCACCACTATAGTAGACAGCTGTAGGTATCTCCTCTCCACTACAGTAGGTATCTCCTCACCACTACAGTAGACAGCTGTAGGTATCTCCTCACCACTATAGTAGACAGCTGTAGGTATCTCCTCACCACTACAGTAGGTATCTCCTCACCACTACAGTAGACAGCTGTAGGTATCTCCTCACCACTATAGTAGACAGCTGTAGGTATCTCCTCACCACTACAGTAGACAGCTGTAGGTATCTCCTCACCACTATAGTAGACAGCTGTAGGTATCTCCTCACCACTACAGTAGACAGCTGTCGGTATCTCCTCACCACTACAGTAGACAGCTGTCGGTATCTCCTCACCACTACAACTGTAGGTATCTCCTCACCACTACAGCTGTAGGTATCTCCTCACCACTACAGCTGTAGGTATCTCCTCACCACTACAGTAGGTATCTCCTCACCACTACAGTAGACAGCTGTAGGTATCTCCTCACCACTACAGTAGGTATCTCCTCACCACTACAATAGGTATCTCCTCACCACTATAGTAGACAGCTGTAGGTATCTCCTCACCACTACAGTAGGTATCTCCTCACCACTACAGTAGACAGCTGCAGGTATCTCCTCACCACTATAGTAGACAGCTGTAGGTATCTCCTCACCACTACAGTAGACAGCTGTAGGTATCTCCTCACCACTATAGTAGACAGCTGTAGGTATCTCCTCACCACTATAGTAGACAGCTGTAGGTATCTCCTCACCACTACAGTAGACAGCTGTAGGTATCTCCTCACCACTATAGTAGACAGCTGTAGGTATCTCCTCACCACTACAGTAGACAGCTGTAGGTATCTCCTCACCACTACAGTAGGTATCTCCTCACCACTACAGTAGACAGCTGTAGGTATCTCCTCACCACTACAGTAGGTATCTCCTCACCACTATAGTAGACAGCTGTAGGTATCTCCTCACCACTATAGTAGACAGCTGTAGGTATCTCCTCACCACTACAGTAGGTATCTCCTCACCACTATAGTAGACAGCTGTAGGTATCTCCTCACCACTACAGTAGACAGCTGTAGGTATCTCCTCACCACTATAGTAGGTATCTCCTCACCACTATAGTAGACAGCTGTAGGTATCTCCTCACCACTACAGTAGACAGCTGTAGGTATCTCCTCACCACTATGGTAGGTATCTCCTCACCACTATAGTAGACAGCTGTAGGTATCTCCTCACCACTACAGTAGACAGCTGTAGGTATCTCCTCACCACTATAGTAGACAGCTGTAGGTATCTCCTCACCACTATAGTAGACAGCTGTAGGTATCTCCTCACCACTACAGTAGGTATCTCCTCACCACTATAGTAGACAGCTGTAGGTATCTCCTCACCACTATAGTAGGTATCTCCTCACCACTATAGTAGACAGCTGTAGGTATCTCCTCACCACTATAGTAGGTATCTCCTCACCACTATAGTAGACAGCTGTAGGTATCTCCTCACCACTACAGTAGACAGCTGTAGGTATCTCCTCACCACTATAGTAGACAGCTGTAGGTATCTCCTCACCACTATAGTAGACAGCTGTAGGTATCTCCTCACCACTACAGTAGATATCTCCTCACCACTACAGTAGACAGCTGTAGGTATCTCCTCACCACTATAGTAGACAGCTGTAGGTATCTCCTCACCACTAAAGTAGGTATCTCCTCACCACTACAGTAGACAGCTGTAGGTATCTCCTCACCACTATAGTAGACAGCTGTAGGTATCTCCTCACCACTACAGTAGACAGCTGTAGGTATCTCCTCACCACTATAGTAGACAGCTGTAGGTATCTCCTCACCACTACAGTAGACAGCTGTCGGTATCTCCTCACCACTACAGTAGACAGCTGTCGGTATCTCCTCACCACTACAACTGTAGGTATCTCCTCACCACTACAGCTGTAGGTATCTCCTCACCACTACAGCTGTAGGTATCTCCTCACCACTACAGTAGGTATCTCCTCACCACTACAGTAGACAGCTGTAGGTATCTCCTCACCACTACAGTAGGTATCTCCTCACCACTACAGTAGGTATCTCCTCACCACTATAGTAGACAGCTGTAGGTATCTCCTCACCACTACAGTAGGTATCTCCTCACCACTACAGTAGACAGCTGCAGGTATCTCCTCACCACTATAGTAGACAGCTGTAGGTATCTCCTCACCACTACAGTAGACAGCTGTAGGTATCTCCTCACCACTATAGTAGACAGCTGTAGGTATCTCCTCACCACTATAGTAGACAGCTGTAGGTATCTCCTCACCACTACAGTAGACAGCTGTAGGTATCTCCTCACCACTATAGTAGACAGCTGTAGGTATCTCCTCACCACTACAGTAGACAGCTGTCGGTATCTCCTCACCACTACAGTAGGTATCTCCTCACCACTACAGTAGGTATCTCCTCACCACTATAGTAGACAGCTGTAGGTATCTCCTCACCACTACAGTAGACAGCTGTAGGTATCTCCTCGCCACTATAGTAGACAGCTGTAGGTATCTCCTCACCACTACAGCTGTAGGTATCTCCTCACCACTATAGTAGGTATCTCTTCACCACTATAGTAGACAGCTGTAGGTATCTCCTCACCACTACAGTAGACAGCTGTAGGTATCTCCTCACCACTACAGTAGGTATCTCCTCGCCACTATAGTAGACAGCTGTAGGTATCTCCTCACCACTACAGTAGACAGCAGTAGGTATCTCCTCACCACTATAGTAGGTATCTCCTCACCACTATAGTAGACAGCTGTAGGTATCTCCTCACCACTACAGTAGGTATCTCCTCGCCACTATAGTAGACAGCAGTAGGTATCTCCTCACCACTATAGTAGGTATCTCCTCACCACTATAGTAGACAGCAGTAGGTATCTCCTCACCACTATAGTAGGTATCTCCTCACCACTATAGTAGACAGCTGTAGGTATCTCCTCACCACTATAGTAGGTATCTCCTCACCACTATAGTAGACAGCTGTAGGTATCTCCTCACCACTACAGTAGACAGCTGTAGGTATCTCCTCACCACTACAGTAGACAGCTGTAGGTATCTCCTCACCACTACAGTAGGTATCTCCTCACCACTACAGTAGGTATCTCCTCACCACTACAGTAGGTATCTCCTCACCACTATAGTAGACAGCTGTAGGTATCTCCTCACCACTACAGTAGACAGCTGTAGGTATCTCCTCACCACTACAGTAGGTATCTCCTCACCACTATAGTAGACAGCTGTAGGTATCTCCTCACCACTATAGTAGACAGCTGCAGGAAAGCGAAGCCACGGTTGAGTTGTGTTTGCTTATCCTTGATCAGTCGAACATTAGAAGGAGACAGAGTAGCGAAGGGAGCCAGAGTAGACAGGATGGACTCCAGGGAGGTATGGGGACCCAGGTTCCTCAGGATCAGAGCTGGAGAGAAGAGAGAGAACATTAGAAGGGCAACAGAGTAGACAGGATGGACTCCAGGGAGGTATGGGGACCTCAGGATCAGAGCTGGAGGTGGGAGAGATTGATGAATTGATGTATGTATTGATTGATGTATGTATTGATGTATTGATGTAATGATTGATGTATTTATGTATTGATAGATGTATTGATTGATGTATTTATTGACGTATTGATGCATTGCTATATGTATTGATAGATGGATGTATTAATAGATGTATTGATTGATTGATGTATTTATTGACGTATTGATGCATTGCTATATGTATTGATAGATGGATGTATTAATAGATGTATTGATTGATTGATGTATTTATTGACATATTTATGTATTGATAGATGTATGTATTGATTGATGTTATTGCTAGATGTGTTGATGTATTGATTGATGTATGTATTGATGTATGTATTGATTGATGTATGTATTGATTCATCCTATTTTTCCAACTTAATTGAGGAAAATAAGAACAATCCGAAATTTCTTTTTGACACTGTCGCAAAGCTAACTAAAAAGCAGCATTCGCAAATGGAGGATGGCTTTCACTTCAGCAGTAATAAATTTATGAACTTTTTTGAGGAAAAGATCATGATCATTAGAAAGCAAATTACGGACTCCTCTTTAAATCTGGGTATTCCTCCAGGGCTTCATTGTCCAGAGTCTGCACAACTCTGCCAGGACCTTGGCTCAAGGGAGATACTAAAGTGTTTTAGTACTATATCTCTTGACACAATGATGAAAATAATCATGGCCTCCAAACCCTCAAGCTGCATACTGGACCCTATTCCAACTAAACTACTGAAAGAGCTGCTTCCTGTGCTTGGCCCTCCTATGTTGAACATAATAAACGGCTCTCTATCCACCGGATGTGTACCAAGCTCACTAAAAGTGGCAGTAATAAAGCCTCTCTTGAAAAAGCCGAATCTTGACCCAGAAATTATAAAAAACTATCGGCCTATATCGAATCTTCCATTCCTCTCAAAAATTTTAGAAAAAGTTGTTGCGCAGCAACTCACTGCCTTCCTGAAGACAAACAATGTATACGAAACGCTTCAGTCTGGTTTTAGACCCCATCATAGCACTGAGACTGCACTTGTGAAGGTGGTAAATGACCTTTTAATGACGTCAGACCGAGGCTCTGCATCTGTCCTCATGCTCCTAGATCTTAGTGCCGCTTTTGATACCATCGATCACCACATTCTTTTGGAGAGATTGGAAACCCAAATTGGTCTACATGGACAAGTTCTGGCCTGGTTTAGATCTTATCTGTCGGAAAGATATCAGTTTGTCTCTGTGAATGGTTCGTCCTCTGACAAATCAATTGTAAATTTCGGTGTTCCTCAAGGTTCCGTTCTAGGACCACTATTGTTTTCACTATATATTTTACCTCTTGGGGATGTCATTCGAAAACATAATGTTAAATTTCACTGCTATGCGGACGACACACAGCTGTACATTTCAATGAAACATGGTGAAGCCCCAAAATTGCTCTCGCTAGAAGCCTGTGTTTCAGACATAAGGAAGTGGATGGCTGCAAATTTTCTACTTTTAAACTCGGACAAAACAGAGATGCTTGTCCTAGGTCCCAAGAAACAAAGAGATCTTCTGTTGAATCTGACAATTAATCTGGATGGTTGTACAGTCGTCTCAAATAAAACTGTGAAGGACCTCGGCGTTACTCTGGACCCTGATCTCTCTTTTGAAGAACATATCAAGACTGCTTCAAGGACAGCTTTTTTCCATCTACGTAACATTGCAAAAATCAGAAACTTTCTGTCCAAAAATGACGCAGAAAAATTAATCCATGCTTTTGTTACTTCTAGGCTCGACTACTGCAATGCTCTACTTTCCGGCTACCCGGATAAAGCACTAAACAAACTTCAGTTAGTGCTAAATACGGCTGCTAGAATCCTGACTAGAACCAAAAAATTTGATCATATTACTCCAGTGCTAGCTTCCCTACACTGGCTTCCTGTTAAGGCAAGGGCTGATTTCAAGGTTTTACTGCTAACCTACAAAGCATTACATGGGCTTGCTCCTACCTATCTTTCCGATTTGGTCCTGCCGTACATACCTACACGTACGCTACGGTCACAAGACGCAGGCCTCCTAATTGTCCCTAGAATTTCTAAGCAAACGGCTGGAGGTAGGGCTTTCTCCTATAGAGCACCATTTTTATGGAATGGTCTGCCTACCCATGTGAGAGACGCAGACTCAGTCTCAACCTTTAAGTCTTTACTGAAGACTTATCTCTTCAGTAGGTCCTATGATTAAGTATAGTCTGGCCCAGGAGTGTGAAGGTGAACGGAAAGGCTGGAGCAACGAACCGCCCTTGCTGTCTCTGCCTTGTCGGTTCCCCTCTTCCCACTGGGATTCTCTGCCTCTAACCCTTTTACAGGGGCTGAGTCACTGACTTACTGGTGTTCTTCCATGCCGTCCATGGGAGGGGTGCGTCACTTGAGTAGGTTGAGCCACTGACGTGGTCTTCCTGTCTGGGTTGGCGCCCCCCCCTTGGGTTGTGCCGTGGCGGACATCTTTGTGGGCTATACTCGGCCTTGTCTTCGGACGGTAAGTTGGTGGTTGTAGATATCCCTCTAGTGGTGTGGGGGGCTGTGCTTTGGCAAAGTGGGTGGGGTTATATCCTGCCTGTTTGGCCCTGTCCGGGGGTATCATCGGATGGGGCCACAGTGTCTTCTGATCCCTCCTGTCTCAGCCTCCAGTATTTATGCTGCAGTAGTTTATGTGTCGGGGGGCTAGGGTCAGTCTGTTACATCTGGAGTATTCTCTTGTCTTATCCGGTGTCCTGTGTGAATGTAAATATGCTCTCTCTAATTCTCTCTTTCTTTCTTTCTTTCTCTCGGAGGACCTGAGCCCTAGGACTACCTGGCATGATGACTCCTTGCTGTCCCCAGTCCACCTGGCCATGCTGCTGCTCCAGTTTCAACTGTTCTGCCTGCGGCTACGGAACCCTGACCTGTTCACCGGACGTGCTTGTTGCACCCTCGACAATTACTATGATTATTATTATTTGACCATGCTGGTCATTTACGAACATTTTAACATCTTGACTATGTTCTGTTATAATATCCACCCGGCACAGCCAGAAGAGGACTGGCCACCCCTCATAGCCTGGTTCCTCTCTAGGTTTCTTCCTAGGTTTTTGGCCTTTCTCAGGAGTTTTTCCTAGGGAGTTTTTCCCAGCCACCGTGCTTCTTTCACATGCATTGCTTGCTGTTTGGGGTTTTAGGCTGGGTTTCTGTACAGCACTTTGAGATTTCAGCTGATGTACGAAGGGCTATATAAATAAATTTGATTTGATTTGATTTGATTTGATTAATGTATTGACTGATGGATGTATTGATTGATATATGGATGTATTGATTGATGTACTGATGTATTGATTGACAAATGTATTGATGTATGTATTTCTTGATGTATTTCTTGATGTATTTCTTGAAGCATTGATAGATTAATTGATTGATATATGTATTGACGGATTTATAGATTTATTGACTGATGTAAACTCAGCAAAAAAAGAAACGTCTCTCTTTCAAAGATAATTAGTAAAAATCCAAATAACTTCACAGATCTTCATTGTAAAGGGTTTAAACACTGTTTCCCATGCTTGTTCAATGAACCATAAACAATTAATGAACATGCACCTGTGGAGCGGTCGTTAACAGCTTACAGACGGTAGGCAATTAAGGTCACAGTTATGAAAACTTAGGACACCAAAGAAGCCTTTCTACTGACTCTGAAAAACACCAAAAGAAAGATGCCCAGGGTCCCTGCTCATCTGCGTGAACGTGCCATAGGCATGCTGCAAGGAGGCATGAGGACTGCAGATGTGGCCAGGGAAATAAATTGCAATGTCCGTACTGTGAGACACCTAAGACAGCGCTACAGGGAGACAGGATGCACAGCTGATCGTCCTCGCAGTGGCAGACCACGTGTAACAACACCTGTACAGGATCGGTACATCCAAACATCACACCTGCGGGACAGGTACAGGATGGCAACAACAACTGCCCGTGTTACATCAGGAACGCACAATCCCTCCATCAGTGCTCAGACTGTCCACAATAGGCTGATAGAGGCTGGACTGAGGGCTTGTAGGCCTGTTGTAAGGCAGGTCTTCACCAGACATCTCCGGCAACAACGTCGCCTATGGCACAAACCCACCGTCGCTGGACGAGACAGGACTGGCAAAAGTGCTCTTCACTGACGAGTCATGGTTTTGTCTCACCAGGGGTGCTGGTCGGATTCACATTTATTGTCGAAGGAATGAGCGTTATACTGAGGCCTGTACTCTGGAGCGAGATCGATTTGGAGGTGGAGGGTCCGTCATGGTCTGGGGCGGTGTGTCACAGCATCATCGGACTGAGCTTGTTGTCATTGCAGGCAATCTCAACGCTGTGCGTTACAGGGAAGACATCCTCCTCCCTCATGTGGTACCCTTCCTGCAGGCTCATCCTGACATGACCCTCCAGCATGACAATGCCACCAGCCATACTGCTCGTTTTGTGCGTGATTTCCTGCAAGACAGGAATGTTAGTGTTCTGCAATGGCCAGCGAAGAGCCCGGATCTCAATCACATTGAGCACGTCTGGGACCTGTTGGATCGGAGGGTGAGGGCTAGGGCCATTCCCCCCAGAAATGTCCGGGAACTTGCAGGTGCATTGGTGGAAGAGTGGGGTAACATCTCACAGCAAGAACTGGCAAATCTGCTGCAGTCCATGAGGAGGAGATGCACTGCAGTACTTAATGCAGCAGGTGGCCACACCAGATACTGACTGTTACTTATGATTTTGACCCCCCCTTTGTTCAGGGACACATTATTCCATTTCTGTTAGTCACATGTCTGTGGAACTTGTTCAGTTTATTTCTCAGTTGTTGAATCTTGTTGTGTTCATACAAATATTTACACATGTTAAGTTTACTGAAAATAAACGCAGTCGACAGTGAGAGGACGTTTCTTTTTTGCTGAGTTTATGTATTGATTGATGTATTGATATATGTATGTATTGATATATTGATAGATGTATTGATTGACAGATGTATTGATTGAAGTACTGATTGACAGATGTATTGATTGATGTATTGTTAGATGTATTGATGTACTGATGGATGTATTGATGTATTGATAGTTATTGACATGTGTATTGATATATGTATTGATTGATGTATGTATTTATATATGCGTTGATGTATTGATTGGTGTATTGATTGATGTATTGATTGATGTATGGATGCATTGATTGATGTATTGATTGATGTATGGATGTATTGATTGATGTGTTGATTGATGTATTGATGTGTTGATTGATGTATTGATGTGTTGATTGATGTATTGTTAGATATATTGATTGACATATTGATTGACGTATGTATTGTTAGATATATTGACGTATTGATTGATGTATTGATTGACGTATTGATTGATGTATTGTTAGATGTATTGATTGACGTATTGATTTATGTATTGTTAGATGTATTGATTGACGTATGTACTGATAGATGTATTGACATACTGATGGATGTATTGATAGATGATTTATTGATATATGTATTGATATGTGTATTGATTGATGTATGTATTTATGTATGCGTTGATGTATTGATTGACATACTGATGGATGTATTGATTGACGTATGTACTGATAGATGTATTGACATACTGATGGATGTATTGATAGATTTATTGATATGTGATTTATTGATTGATGTATTGACATACTGATGGATGTATTGATGTATTGTTAGATGTATTGATTGACATATGTATTGATAGATGTATTGACATACTGATGGATGTATTGATGTATTGATAGATTTATTGATATATGTATTGATATGTGTATTGATTGATGTATTGACATACTGATGGATGTATTGATGTATTGTTAGATGTATTGATTGACGTATGTACTGATAGATGTATTGACATACTGATGGATGTATTGATGTATTGTTAGATATATTGATAGATGTATTGATTGACGTATGTATTGATGGATGTATTGACATACTGGTGGATGTATTGATAGATTTATTGATATGTGTATTGATTGATGTATGTATTTATGTATGCGTTGATGTATTGATTGACATACTGATGGATGTATTGATATACTGATGGATGTATTGATGTATTGTTAGATGTATTGATTGACGTATGTACTGATAGATGTATTGACATACTGATGGATGTATTGGCTCTGCAACTTTGAATCCAAATCAGGAAGCCCATAGTGGCTAGCTCATCCAGTTCTATTGACTCGTGTCACCATGGATACTGCTGTTGTTTTCAAATCTCACAGAGGACTTGGACTTGTTACGTGTACGAAGCCTGATGTCTAAACTGGACTGTCTGGATGTATGGGTGCATGACACCGGCCCAGACGTTCTGGTATTCTCAGAGACCTGGCTGATTATGGATGCATGACACCGGCCCAGACGTTCTGGTATCCTCAGAGACCAGGCTGTATCTAGGTGCATGACACCGGCTCAGACGTTCTGGTATTCTCAGAGACCTGGCTGTGTCTGGGTGCATGACACCGGCCCAGACGTTCTGGTATTCTCAGAGACCTGGCTGATTATGGGTGCATGACACCGGCCCAGACGTTCTGGTATCCTCAGAGACCTGGCTGTGTCTGGGTGCATGACACCGGCCCAGACGTTCTGGTATTCTCAGAGACCTGGCTGATTATGGATGCATGACACCGGCCCAGATGTTCTGGTATCCTCAGAGACCTGGCTGATTATGGATGCATGACACCGGCCCAGATGTTCTGGTATCCTCAGAGACCTGGCTGATTATGGATGCACAACACCGGCCCAGATGTTCTGGTATCCTGAGAGACCTGGCTGATTATGGATGCATGACACCGGCCCAGACGTTCTGGTATTCTCAGAGACCTGGCTGATTATGGGTAAAGATGTTGCCATTGCGGACTATAACATTTTTAGATGTGATAGATTTAAAAAGGGGGGGGCGTGGGAGTGGCTATTTACGTAAGATCTTCTCTTATGGCATCTTGCTCTCTTAGCTTCTCTGTCCCCATAATGTGAGCTGTTGGTTGAAAAAGTAGCCATCAGCCAAAAGATGCATATATTATTGCTGTGGTCTACTGCCCCCCCTCCCCAGCGGCTTGGCGGAGGCTGTTGGTATTATTTCTGATTATTTAAAACCCTTTCTGGTATCTGAACTGGTTGTGTTTATTGAAAATAAATAATACAAAAATATCATATTTACATAAGTATTCAGACCCTTTACTCAGTACTTTGTTGAAGCACCTTTATCAGTGATTACAGCCTCGAGTCTTCTTGGGTATGACGCTACAAGCTTGGCACACCTGTATTTGGGGAGTTTCTCCCATTCTTCTCTGCAGATCCTCTCAAGCTCTGTCAGGTTGGATGGGGATCGTCACTGCACAGCTATTTTCAGGTCTCTCCAGAGATGTCCGATCGGGTTCAAGTCCGGGCTCTGATTGGGCCACTCAATGACATTCAGAGACTTGTCCCAAAGCCACTCCTGCGTTGTCTTGGCTGTGTGCTTAGGGTCATTGTCCTGTTGGAAGGTGAACCTTCGCCCCAGTCTGAGATCCTGAGCCCTCCGGAGCAGGTTTTCATCAAGGATCTCTCTGTACATTGCTCTGTTCATGCTGCCACCACCATGTTTCACTGTAGGGATGGTGCCAGGTTTTCTCCAGATGTGACGCTTGGCATTCAGGCCAAATAATCTTGTTTCTCCTTAAGGTGCCTTTTGGCAAACACCAAGCGGGCTGTCATGTGCCTTTTACTGAGGAGTGGTTTCCGTCTGGCCACTCTACCATAAAGGCCTGATTGGTGGAGTGCTGCAAAGATAGTTGTCGTTCTGGAAGGTTCTCCCATCTCCACAGAGGAACTCTAGAACTCTGTCAGAGTGACCATCGTGTTCTTGGTCACCTCCCTGACCAAGGCCCTTCTCCCTCGATTGCTCAGTTTGGCCGGGCAGCCAGCTCTAGGAAGTCTTGGTGGTTCCAAACTTCTTCCATTTAAGAATGATGGAGGCCACTGTGTTCTTGGGGACCTTCAATGGTGCAGAAATGTTTTGGTACCCTTCCCCAGATCTGTGCATCGACACAATCCTGTCTCTGAGCTCTACGGACAATTCCTTTGACCTCATGGCCTGGTTTTTGCTCTGACATGCACTGTTAACTGTGGGACTTTATATAGACAGGTGTGTGTGCCTTTCCAAATCATGTCACATCAATTGAATTTACCACAAGTGGATCAATTTCAAGTCTCATACCAAAGGGTCTAAATACTTATGTAAATAAGGTATCTGTTTTTATTTTTTATACATTTGCAAAAAAAACAAAACAAAACCGCTTAACTTTGTCTTTATGCGGTATTGTGTGTAGATTGAGGATTATTTTTTATTTAATCCATTTTAGAATAAGGCTGTAAAGGGTGTGAATACTTTCCAAATGCACCGTATGTAATGAGAGAGCAGCATTCTCTCGTGTTTAACTACGCAGCACTCATGCAGAAACGTACTATGTATCTATCCTCATCAATTCAATTTAGACTTACAAATGAACAAACCCAGCCTCAGGCTTGAATAACACTGGATGGGCCCATTCCGTCTCCACAGAGTTGATTCTGTATGTGGAACAACTTACAGAGCTCTGTAATGAGAGGTTCTGGTACCCCTTGGTCAGTTCAGAGTAATGACCAGAGACCTCTACGTTGGTAAATGGGGCTGGTTTTCTTAGTGTGTATGTTTGATGTATTTATGCAGGGCTCATCTGAAAAAAGACACCAGTCTCAGACACCAGTCTCGTAACATGTATTGATTTATTTATATATTGATGCATTGCTTGATGGATTGATGTATTGACTGATGTATTGATTGATGTATTGATAGACGTTTGATAGATGTATTGACTGATGTACTGATATATTGATTGATGTATTGATGTATGGATTGATGTGTTGACTGGTGTATTGACTAATGTGTTGATGTATTGGTAGATGTACTGATGTATTGATGTATGGACTGATGTATTGATTAATGGATTGACGTAGTACGACATAATTAGATCCAACACAAAAAGGAGTGACACGTTGGAAATTATTAACCAAAACATTTAGCAAATTGGAACGCTACCTGGCCCTAAACAGAGAGTACACAGCGGCAGAATACCTGACCACCGTGACTGACCCAAAATTAAGGAAAGCTTTGACTATGTACAGACTCAGTGAGCATAGCCTTGCTATTGAGAAAGGCCGCCGTAGGCAGACCTGGCTCTCAAGAGAAGACAGGCTATGTGCAACACTGCCCACAAAATGAGGTGGAAACTGAGCTGCACTTCCTAACCTCCTGCCAAATGGTTGACCATTTCAGAGACACATATTTCCCTCAGATTACACAGATCCACAAAGAAAGAAGCAAATCACATTGATAAACCCCTATATCGACTAGGTGATATACCAGTGTGCCCTCACTGCAGCAAGATGTGTAACCTCTTGCCCTATGCAAAGTGGCACCATTGTAAATACAACCCATATATACACTGAACAAAAATATAAAACGCAACATGCAACAACTTCAACGATTTACCTGAGTTACAGTTCATATAAGGAAATCAGTCAATTTAAATAAATAAATTAGGCCCTAATCTATGGATTTCACATGACAGGGCATAGGCCCACCCACTGGGGAGCCAGGCCTAGCCAATCAGAATGAGTTTTTACCCACAAAAGGCTTTTATTACAGACAGAAATACTCCTCAGTTTCATCAGCTGGTCTCAGACGATCCCGCAGGTGAAGAAGCCGGATGTGGAGGTCCTGGACTGGTGTGGTTACACGTGGTTTGCGGTTGTGAAGCTGGTTGGAAGTACTGCCAAATTCTCTAAAACGATGTTGGAGGCGGCTTATGGTAGAGAAAGGAACATTAAATTATCTGGCAACACCTCTGGACATTACTGCAGTAAGCATGCCAATTGCACCAACACAAGGTGCACCTGTGTAACGATCATGCTGTTTAATCAGCTTCTTGATATGCCACACCTGTCAGGTGAATGGAATATTTTGGCAAAGAAGAAATGCTCACGAACAGGGATGTAAAAAAAATATCTCTGTGCACAACATTTGACAAGAATAAGCTTTTTGTGCATATGGACAACTTTCTGGGATGTTTTATTTCAGCTCATGAAACATGGGACCAATACTTTACATGTTGTGTTAATATTTTTGTTCAGTGTATATCATTCTACATAAGTATTCACACCCCTAAGTCAATACTTTGTAGAATCACCTTTGGCAGCGATTACAGCTGTGAGTCATCCTGGGTAAATCTCTAAGAACTTTCCACACCTCGATTGTGAAACATTTGCCCATTTATTCTTTTCAAAAATGTTTCAAGCTCTGTCAAATTGGTTGTTGATCATTGCTAGACAACCGTTTTCAGGTCTCGCCATAGAATTTCAAGTAGATTTAAGTCAAAACTGTAACTCAGCCACTCAGGAACATTCACTGTCTACTTGGTAAGCAAGTCTATATTTAGCCTTGTGTTTTAGGTTATTGTACTGCTGAATGGTGAATTAATCTCCGAGTGTCTAGTGGAAAGCAGACCAGGTTTTCCTTTAGGATTTTCCCTGTGCTTAGCTGCATTATTTTTATGCCGATGACAAGCATACCCATAACATGATGCAGACACCACCATGCTCACCACCATGCTCTCTAATCCTTAATGATGACAAGCATACCCATAACATGATGCAGCCACCACCATGCTCTCTAATCCTTAATGATGACAAGCATACCCATAACATGATGCAGACACTACCATGCTCTCTAATCCTTAATGATGACAAGCATACCCATAACATGATGCAGCCACCACCATGCTTGAAAATATATAGAGTGGTACTCGGTCATGTGTTGTGTTGAATTTGCCCCAAACATAACACTTTGTATTCAGGGCATAAAGTTAATTTCTTTGCCATCATTTTTACAGTTTTACTTTAGTGCCTTATTACAAACAGGATGCATGTTTTGGAATATTTTTTATTCTGTACAGGCTTCGTTCTTTTCACTCTGTCATTCAGATTAGTATTGTGGAGTAACTACAGCTAAGCTGCTAACGTTAGCCATCAAGCTAACAAACAGGATGCATTCAGGTTAGTATTGTGGAGTAACTACAGCTAAGCTGCTAACGTTAGCCATCAAGCTAACAAACAGGATGCATTCAGGTTAGTATTGTGGAGTAACTACAGCTAAGCTGCTAACGTTAGCCATCAAGCTAACAAACAGGATGCATTCAGGTTAGTATTGTGGAGTAACTACCACTAAGCTGCTAACGTTAGCCATCAAGCTAACAAACAGGATGCATTCAGGTTAGTATTGTGGAGTAACTACAGCTAAGCTGCTAACATTAGCCATCAAGCTAACAAACAGGATGCATTCAGGTTAGTATTATGGAGTAACTACAGCTAAGTTGCTAACGTTAGCCATCAAGCTAACGAAGTTAGCCCCAGATGAGTTTTCCAATGGAGCCCTCTTTGTCTGGAGAAGTAAATTAATGGTTCCAGAGCTGTAGAAGCTTTATCTTCAACACTTTGTTTGGGGACCAAACTGGATCCCTCAGAGTTCCAATGTGCTGTAGGAGCTTTATCTTCTACGCTTTGCTTGGGGACAAACTGGATCCCTCAAAGTACCAATGCGTCGATTGTTTGCTGGCCCAGGATTATAGGCTTGAGGTGGCTTCATTGATCACGCAGGTCCGCCAGCCTACGTAAGAAACTGGTGAAAACGCAATGTTTACCTTTTCTACGCCGGTGGCTGGATGGCTTTTGCGCTTGTCGTTTGTCGTTATCCGACTGGCCAGTGTTGCCCAGGGGAGCCATCTCCTACCTCTCCTCCCGTGTCTGACAGCGGAGTCGAAGGAGCACAGCAAGAGGAGCATGGCAATCAACGATGGTCGCATGTCACGAGCCGTGGAAGCCGAAGACAGCGGCTTCCCTCAAAGCAGACTGCACTCCCAACGAGAGGCCCGGAGCGGATACAAACAACGAATAGTTTCGCTGCCCTGGAGCCTGGTCTTCCTGCACCTTCATCCCTGGGGGTACCTGCGGCTGCAGTGCCTACTCCTTCCCCTACGATTTCAGTCCCTGCTCTGGATCGAGTGGGGCTTCTCCATCTGTCGGAGGCCTTCCTGCAGGAACTAATGGGGATTCATAATAAACCCCAGGAAGAGTAGCTGCTGCCTTGGCAGGAACTAATGGGGATCCATAATAAACCCCAGGAAGAGTAGCTGCTGCCTTGTCAGGAACTAATGGGGATCCATAATAAACCCCAGGAAGAGTAGCCGCTGCCTTGGCAGGAACTAATGGGGATCCATAACAAACCCCAGGAAGAGTAGCCGCTGCCTTGGCAGGAACTAATGGGGATCCATAATAAACCCCAGGAAGAGTAGCTGCTGCCTTGGCAGGAACTAATGGGGATCCATAATAAACCCCAGGAAGAGTAGCTGCTGCCTTGGCAGGAACTAATGGGGATCCATTATAAATACAAATCCATCCTAAGTTTTCTCCTAACACAGCCGTTAAACTCTGTAACTGTTTTAAAGTCACCATTGGCCTCATGGTGAAATCCCTGAGCGGTTTCCTTCTTCTCCGGCAACTGAGTTAGAAAGGACACCTACATCTTTGTAATATTTTTTTATTTAACCCTTATTTTACCAATTAAGTTGACTGAGAACATATTCTCTTTTACAGCAACGAACTGGGGAATAGTTACAAGGGAGAGGAGGAGGATGAATGAGCCAATTGTAAGCTTTGCAGTTACTGGGTGTATTGATACAGCATCCAAAGTGTAATTAATAACTTCACCAGCTCAAAGGGATATTCAAATGTCTGTTTTTTTATTTATTTATACCCATATACTAATAGGTACCCTTCTTTGCGAGGCATTGGAAAACCTCCCTGATCTTAATTCCACTTTGACATTATGTGCGTAGGCCAGTGACACAAAATGTAAATGTATTTCACTTGCTTTGTAAAACATATATACGTTTCCCATGCCGATAATATGAATTGATTTAATAAATATATTGAGAGTAAAAGATAGAGAGTTAGACTCACTGTCGTTGGCCACCTCAGGCTGTTGTGTGTCAGTTGCCATGGCGTTGGTGAGGGCAGTAGAGGTGGCAGCAGCAGGCTGGTAAAGGGCAGGGAGGGGCAATAAGCCCTGAGCACCATCCTTCTGATGCCCCCCCAGGGGTAACTCCCTGAGCTGGGGCAGTTTCAGCTCTGCCTCTGGAGGTAAGACACAGAGTGAGATATCTGCCTGGGAGGCAGCCCATTGGGTGGGGGCCATTTTACAACAATTCTATTGGTTCAATTTCACTCAATCAAATCAAGCCAAATCAAGCCCACACAGCAAATTCTCCAAATCAACACCGACAGTGTTACATTTAACACCGGTCCAGTGTCTATACGGGTCCACACTTTTCAGCAGAAATATTACACGTTTTCGGTGCGGCCTTCTGGACACCCCTGCTTTTCAGTGTTAAATTAACACACTGCTTAGTGTAAAACCTTGTTTTAGAATGCCTTGCCTTTTGAGTGAATTGTAAAGTTACCAGCCAAGACTGTATTTGTTAGTGACAGAGACATGGTTATCACAGACATCCATTTTGACTCCTGTGGCCTTCACCAAGTTAGATCCTAAGCGGAAAAATATAAAAATCTAACTTTATTCGTAAATTAAAAAACAAATAAAAAATAGAACAATTAAAAAATAATAACACAACTTTTGGCCCCCCTGTCGCCAACGCCTGGCCTAAAGGACTGGAACACCCATTTCAGTAACGGGTGAAACATGTCCAAGTAACAGATTTAATTCATTTTGATTTTTTTATTTCAGTAGCATAAGATTGATTAATAAATGTACATGCAAAAACATAGATATTGAAAAAAAAATATATATATTTTTAAAAAATCAACCTGCAATAGAGCATGCTGGGAAATATGATAATGATGGGCGTGGTTTTGGTTCAACACTGGTTATTAACAACAACTCTGGGGTTGTTTTACACCGATTGAGTGTTCATTTAACACCTGAATCAACACTAGAACTGTTACACTAGGTAACACTGGACAATTTGCTGTGCATTTCCGTATTTTAAATGATTTTAAGAAGTATTTAAACCCAGGCCTGTTTTAAACTAACCCCAGCTGTGTGTAATTTAGCTGAACTACAATATATATTTACCTGATTTGGGAACACCACACTTGAAGCACTTCTCTCTCCTCTTGAAGTTCTGAACCCCACACTGTTAGAACAGCAACAGAGATGGTCAGTACCAAGCTACACACACACACAAACCAAACCACGCATGCACGTGGGGAGGACCTTTTACCTTGTTACAGAGCCAGTCCTCGTTGGCCCGTGGTTTAGGTTCACTGTAGTGCATAGACACCCTCTGGTCTAGGACAGACAGAACCATCTGAGAGAGAGGAAGGAGAAAAAGAGAGAGAAGGGGGGGAGAGAGGGATGGAGAGAGAAAGAAAGAGAGAGACAGGGGGTGGGGAACAAAGATTGATTATTATAGATAGGTGGGTGACATGCTAGAGAGAGAGGACCCAACTCACAAGATTAAGGCAGAGAGAGAGAGAGAGAGAGAGAAAGAAGAATTGAGGTCAAAAGAAAGAGGACAAGAGAGAAATGTAACCTTCAGCTCGAAGGAAATTGGGACGGATGGAAAACTGTGTGAATGTAGACCGGCCTCCCTGCGTTAGCCAGCCTGACAAGGGGGGACCCTGGTCTCAGCGTTAGCCAGCCTGACAAGGGGGGACCCTGGTCCCAGCGTTAGCCAGCCTGACAAGGGGGGACCCTGGTCTCAGCGTTAGCCAGCCTGACAAGGGGGGACCCTGGTCTCAGCGTTAGCCAGCCTGACAAGGGGGGACCCTGGTCTCAGCGTTAGCCAGCCTGACAAGGGGGGACCCTGGTCCCAGCGTTAGCCAGCCTGACAAGGGGGGACCCTGGTCCCAGCGTTAGCCAGCCTGACAAGGGGGGACCCTGGTCCCAGCGTTAGCCAGCCTGACAAGGGGACCCTGGTCCCAGCGTTAGCCAGCCTGACAAGGGGACCCTGGTCCCAGCGTTAGCCAGCCTGACAAGGGGGGACCCTGGTCCCAGCGTTAGCCAGCCTGACAAGGGGACCCTGGTCTCAGCCTTTAGCCAGCCTGACAAGGGGACCCTGGTCCCAGCGTTAGCCAGCCTGACAAGGGGACCCTGGTCCCAGCGTTAGCCAGCCTGACAAGGGGGGACCCTGGTCTCAGCGTTGGCCAGCCTGACAAGGGGGGACCCTGGTCTCAGCGTTAGCCAGCCTGACAAGGGGGGACCCTGGTCTCAGCGTTAGCCAGCCTGACAAGGGGGGACCCTGGTCCCAGCGTTAGCCAGCCTGACAAGGGGGGACCCTGGTCCCAGCGTTAGCCAGCCTGACAAGGGGGGACCCTGGTCCCAGCGTTAGCCAGCCTGACAAGGGGACCCTGGTCCCAGCGTTAGCCAGCCTGACAAGGGGACCCTGGTCCCAGCGTTAGCCAGCCTGACAAGGGGGGACCCTGGTCCCAGCGTTAGCCAGCCTGACAAGGGGACCCTGGTCCCAGCGTTAGCCAGCCTGACAAGGGGGGACCCTGGTCTCAGCGTTAGCCAGCCTGACAAGGGGACCCTGGTCCCAGCGTTAGCCAGCCTGACAAGGGGGGACCCTGGTCCCAGCGTTAGCCAGCCTGACAAGGGGACCCTGGTCCCAGCGTTAGCCAGCCTGACAAGGGGACCCTGGTCCCAGCCTTTAGCCAGCCTGACAAGGGGACCCTGGTCTCAGCCTTTAGCCAGCCTGACAAGGGGACCCTGGTCCCAGCGTTAGCCAGCCTGACAAGGGGACCCTGGTCCCAGCGTTAGCCAGCCTGACAAGGGGACCCTGGTCCCAGCGTTAGCCAGCCTGACAAGGGGACCCTGGTCTCAGCCTTTAGCCAGCCTGACAAGGGGACCCTGGTCTCAGCCTTTAGCCAGCCTGACAAGGGGGGACCCTGGTCCCAGCGTTAGCCAGCCTGACAAGGGGACCCTGGTCCCAGCCTTTAGCCAGCCTGACAAGGGGGGACCCTGGTCCCAGCGTTAGCCAGCCTGACAAGGGGACCCTGGTCCCAGCGTTAGCCAGCCTGACAAGGGGACCCTGGTCTCAGCCTTTAGCCAGCCTGACAAGGGGACCCTGGTCCCAGCGTTAGCAGCAGGTCATCATGTCATAATGTGCTTAGTAGTCCATTGTTTCTCTTCATGTCATCCAGTTATAGAAGGGAAGACACCCATGGCTCCACCTCTCCTGAACCCCCCCCCCACATTCACACCCCCCCCCTCCCCCAGAGAGAAGGATGGAGCGAGGGGGAAAGAGCGAGGGGGGAAAGAGAGAGGGATAGAGCGAGGGGGGATAGAGAGAAGGATGGAGCGAGGGGGGAAAAAGAGAGAGGGATAGAGCGAGGGGGGATAGAGAGAAGGATGGAGCGAGGGGGGATAGAGCGAGGGATAGAGCGAGGGGGGAAAGAGAGAGGGATAGAGCGAGGGGGGATAGAGCGAGAGGGAAAGAGCGAGGGGGGAAAGAGAGAGGGATAGAGCGAGGGGGGAAAGAGAGAGGGAAAGAGCGAGGGGGGGAAGAGAGAGGGATAGAACGAGGGGGGGAAGAGAGAGGGATAGAGAGAGGGGGGGAAGAGAGAGGGATAGAGTGAGGGGGGAAGAGAGAGGGATAGAGAGAGGGATAGAACGAGGGGGGGAAGAGAGAGGGATAGAGAGAGGGGGGGAAGAGAGAGGGATAGAGCGAGGGGGGAAAGAGAGAGGGATAGAGTGAGGGGGGAAGAGAGAGGGATAGAGAGAGGGATAGAACGAGGGGGGAAAGAGAGAGGGATAGAGCGAGGGGGAAGAGAGAGGGATAGAGCGAGGGGGGAAGAGAGAGGGATAGAGCGAGGGGGAAAGAGAGAGGGATAGAGCGAGGGGGGAAAGAGAGAGGGATAGAGCGAGGGGGGAAGAGAGAGGGATAGAGCGAGGGGGAAAGAGAGAGGGATAGAGCGAGGGGGGGAAGAGAGAGGGATAGAGCGAGGGGGGAAGAGAGAGGGATAGAGCGAGGGGGGAGAGAGAGGGATAGAGCGAGGGGGGAGTAGAGAGAGGGATAGAGTGAGGGGGGAAGAGAGAGGGATAGAGCGAGGGGGGGGGAGAGAGGGATAGAGAGAGGGATAGAGCGAGGGGCGAAGAGAGAGGGATAGAGAGAGGGATAGAGCGAGGGGGGATAGAGAGAAGGATAGAGCGAGGGGGGGAAGAGAGAGGGATAGAGCGAGGGGGGAAGAGAGAGGGATAGAGCAAGGGGGGGAAGAGAGAGGGATAGAGCGAGGGGGGAGTAGAGAGAGGGATAGAGTGAGGGGGGAAGAGAGAGGGATAGAGAGAGGGGGGGAAGAGAGAGGGATAGAGCGAGGGATAGAGCGAGGGGGGGAAGAGAGAGGGATAGAGCGAGGGGGGGAAGAGAGAGGGATAGAGAGAGGGATAGAGCGAGGGGGGATAGAGCGAGGGATAGAGCGAGGGGGGGAAGAGAGAGGGATAGAGCGAGGGGGGGATAGAGCGAGGGATAGAGCGAGGGGGGATAGAGCGAGGGGGGAAGAGAGAGGGGAAAGAGCGAGGGGGGGAAGAGAGAGGGATAGAACGAGGGGGGAAAGAGAGAGGGATAGAGCGAGGGGGGGAAGAGAGAGGGATAGAGCGAGGGGGGGAAGAGAGAGGGATAGAGCGAGGGGGCGGGAGAGAGAGGGGATAGAGCGAGGGGGGAAGAGAGAGGGATAGAGCGAGGGGGGAAGAGAGAGGGATAGAGCGAGGGGGGAAGAGAGAGGGATAGAGAGAGGGATAGAGCGAGGGGGGAAAGAGAGAGGGATAGAGAGAGGGATAGAGAGAGGGGGGGGAAGAGAGAGGGATAGAGCGAGGGGGGGAAGAGAGAGGGATAGAGCGAGGGGGGAAGAGAGAGGGAAAGAGCGAGGGGGGAAGAGAGAGGGATAGAGCAAGGGGGGAAGAGAGAGGGAAGGAGGGAAAGAGAGCGAGGGGGGAAGAGAGAGGGATAGAGCGAGGGGGAAGGAGAGAGGGATAGAGCGAGGGGGAAAGAGAGAGGGATAGAGCGAGGGGGGAAAGAGAGAGGGATAGAGCGAGGGGGGGGTAAGAGAGAGGGATAGAGCGAGGGATAGAAAGAGAGAGGGATAGAGAGAGGGGTGGAAAGAGAGAGGGATAGAGAGAGGGGGAAAGAGAGAGAGATAGAGAGAGGGATAGAAAGAGAGAGGGATAGAAAGAGAGAGGGATAGAGCGAGGGGGGGAAGAGAGAGGGATAGAGAGAGGGATAGAAAGAGAGAGGGATAGAGAGAGGGATAGAGCGAGGGGGGGAAGAGAGAGGGATAGAGCGAGGGGGGAAGAGAGAGGGATAGAGCGAGGGGGGGAAGAGAGAGGGATAGAGCGAGGGGGGGAAGAGAGAGGGATAGAGCGAGGGGGGAAAGAGAGAGGGATAGAGCGAGGGGGAAAGAGAGAGGGATAGAGCGAGGGGGGGAAGAGAGAGGGATAGAGTGAGGGGTGGAAAGAGAGAGGGATAGAGAGAGGGATAGAGCGAGGGGGGGAAGAGAGAGGGATAGAGCGAGGGGGGAAAGAGAGAGGGATAGAGCGAGGGGGGGAAGAGAGAAGGATAGAGCGAGGGGGGAAGAGAGAGGGATAGAACGAGTGGCGTAGGGTTTTGAAGTCCTCTGAAAGAAGTTAAAAAAGAGAGCGAGGAGACAGTGGAAAGGGTCTGATGTGCATTGGTGTGTCAGTTATACCACACCAGCATCAGTTATACCACACCAGCATCAGTTATACCACACCAGCATCAGTTATACCACAGACCACACCAGCATCAGTTATACCACAGACCACACCAGCATCAGTTATACCACACCAGCATCAGTTATACCACAGACCACATCAGTTATACCACAGAACACATCAGCATCAGTTATACCACAGACCACATCAGTTATACCACAGACCACATCAGCATCAGTTATACCACAGACCACATCAGCATCAGTTATACCACAGACCACACCAGCATCAGTTATACCACATCAGCATCAGTTATACCACAGACCACACCAGCATCAGTTATACCACAGACCACATCAGTTATACCACAGACCACACCAGCATCAGTTATACCACAGACCACATCAGTTATACCACAGACCACATCAGCATCAGTTATACCACATCAGCATCAGTTATACCACAGACCACATCAGCATCAGTTATACTACAGACCACACCAGCATCAGTTATACTACAGACCACACCAGCATCAGTTATACCACATCAGCATCAGTTATACCACAGACCACACCAGCATCAGTTATACCACAGACCACATCAGTTATACCACAGACCACATCAGCATCAGTTTTTACCACAGACCACATCAGCATCAGTTATACCACAGACCACATCAGCATCAGTTATACCACAGACCACACCAGCATCAGTTATACCACAGACCACATCAGCATCAGTTTTTCCACAGACCACACCAGCATCAGTTATACCACATCAGCATCAGCATCAGTTATACCACAGACCACATCAGCATCAGTTATACTACAGACCACACCAGTTATACCACAGACGACATCAGCATCAGTTATACCACAGACCACATCAGTTATTCCACAGATCACACCAGCATCAGTTATACCAGACCACATCAGCATCAGTTATTCCACAGACCACATCAGCATCAGTTATACCACAGACCACATCAGCATCAGGTATACCACATCAGCATCAGTTATACAACACCAGCATCAGTTATACCACATCAGCATCAGTTATACCACACCAGCATCAGTTATACCACAGACCACACCAGCATCAGTTATACCACAGACCACATCAGCATCAGTTATACTACAGACCACACCAGTTATACCACAGACCACATCAGCATCAGTTATACCACAGACCACATCAGTTATACCACAGACCACATCAGCATCAGTTATACCACAGACCACATCAGCATCAGTTATACTACAGACCACACCAGTTATACCACAGACCACATCAGCATCAGTTATACCACAGACCACATCAGCATCAGTTATACCACATCAGCATCAGTTATACCACACCAGCATCAGTTATACCACAGACCACATCAGTTATACCACAGAACACATCAGCATCAGTTATACCACAGACCACATCAGTTATACCACAGACCACATCAGCATCAGTTATACCACAGACCACATCAGCATCAGTTATACCACAGACCACACCAGCATCAGTTATACCACATCAGCATCAGTTATACCACAGACCACACCAGCATCAGTTATACCACAGACCACATCAGCATCAGTTATACCACATCAGCATCAGTTATACCACAGACCATATCAGCATCAGTTATACTACAGACCACACCAGCATCAGTTATACTACAGACCACACCAGCATCAGTTATACCACATCAGCATCAGTTATACCACAGACCACACCAGCATCAGTTATACCACAGACCACATCAGCATCAGTTTTTACCACAAACCACATCAGCATCAGTTATACCACAGACCACATCAGCATCAGTTATACCACTGACCACACCAGCATCAGTTATACCACAGACCACATCAGCATCAGTTTTTCCACAGACCACACCAGCATCAGTTATACCACATCAGCATCAGTTAAACCACAGACCACACCAGCATCAGTTATACCACAGACCACATCAGCATCAGTTATACCACAGACCACATCAGCATCAGTTATACTACAGACCACACCAGTTATACCACAGACCACATCAGCATCAGTTATACCACAGACCACATCAGTTATTCCACAGATCACACCAGCATCAGTTATACCAGACCACATCAGCATCAGTTATTCCACAGACCACATCAGCATCAGTTATACCACACCAGCATCAGTTATACCACAGACCACACCAGCATCAGTTATACCACAGACCACATCAGCATCAGTTATACTACAGACCACACCAGTTATACCACAGACCACATCAGCATCACTTATACCACAGACCACATCAGTTATACCACAGACCACATCAGCATCAGTTATACCACAGACCACATCAGCATCAGTTATACTACAGACCACACCAGTTATACCACAGACCACATCAGCATCAGTTATACCACAGACCACACCAGCATCAGTTATACCACAGACCACATCAGCATCAGTTATACCACATCAGCATCAGTTATACCACATCAGCATCAGTTATACCACACCAGCATCAGTTATACCACACCAGCATCAGTTATACCACAGACCACACCAGCATCAGTTATACCACACCAGCGTTATACCACAGACCACACCAGCATCAGTTATACCACATCAGCATCAGTTATACCACATCAGCATCAGTTATACCACATCAGCATCAGTTATACCACACCAGCATCAGTTATACCACATCAGCATCAGTTATACCACAGAACACATCAGCATCAGTTATACCACACCAGCATCAGTTATACCACAGACCACATCAGCATCAGTTATACCACATCAGCATCAGTTATACCACAGACCACATCAGTTATACCACAGACCACATCAGCATCAGTTATACCACAGACCACATCAGCATCAGTTATACCACAGACCACACCAGCATCAGTTATACCACATCAGCATCAGTTATACCACAGACCACATCAGCATCAGTTATACCACAGACCACACCAGCATCAGTTATACCACATCAGCATCAGTTATACCACAGACCACATCAGTTATACCACAGACATTAATCAGCATCAGAAAACACAGGTGTGTGTGTGTCTCAGTGTGTGTGTGTGTGTGTGTGTGTGTGTGTAGAGTGACCTGATTGGTCTCCATCCAGCGGCAGGCCTCCTGTATGTGATTAAACTCCACGAAGGCGAATCCACGGCTCTGACCTGGTCACCACGCCAACCAGCCAGCGCCATGGCAACCCAACAACAACAACAACATAACAACGCAGTGTCGGGTTAGTGCTTTAGAGAGAGGAGAGAGAAGAGGAGAGAAGAGAGAGAGGGGGAGAGAGAGAGGGGAGAGAGAGGAGGGAGAGGGGGGAGAGAGAGGAGAGAGAGAGAGGAGAGAGGAGGGAGAGGGGGGAGAGAGAGGGGGGAGAGAGAAGAGGAGAGAAGAGAGAGAGGGTGAGAGAGGGGAAAGAGAGGAGGGAGAGGGGGGAGAGAGGGGAGAGAGGGAGAGGGGAGAGAGAGGGGAGAGAGAGAGGAGGGAGAGAGGAGGGAGAGGGGGGGAGAGAGGAGAGAGAGAGAGAGAGGAGAGAGGAGGGAGAGGGGGGAGAGAGAGGGGGGAGAGAGAAGAGGAGAAGAGAGAGAGGGTGAGAGTGGGGAGAGAGAGGAGGGAGAGGGGGGAGAGGGGGGGGAGAGGAGGGAGAGGGGAGAGAGGAGGGAGAGGGGGGAGAGGGGGGAGAGAGGGGAGAGAGAGAGGAGGGAGAGAGGAGGGAGAGGGGGGAGAGAGAGGGGGGAGAGAGAAGAGGAGAGAAGAGAGAGAGGGTGAGAGGGGAGAGAGAGGAGGGAGAGAGGGGAGAGAGGAGGGAGGAGGGAGAGGGGGGAGAGAGGGGAGAGAGAGAGGAGGGGGAGAGGAGGGAGGAGTGAGAGGAGGGAGAGAGGGGAGAGAGAGGGGAGAGAGAGGAGGGAGGAGTGAGAGGAGAGAGAGAGGAGGGAGGAGTGAGAGGAGAGAGAGAGGAGGGAGGAGTGAGAGGAGAGAGAGAGAGAGGGGAGAGAGAGGGGAGAGAGAGGAGAGAGGAGGGAGAGGAGGGAGAGAGGAGGGAGAGGAGATAGGAGTGAGAGGCGAGAGAGAGGAGGGAGAGAGGAGGGAGAGAAAGCGAGAGGAGGGAGAGGAGAGAGAGACGAGGGAGAGGAGAGAGAGAGACGAGGGAGAGGAGGGAGAGAGACGAGGGAGAGAGAAAGCGAGAGGAGGGAGAGGAGAGAGAGACGAGGGAGAGGAGGGAGAGGAGGGAGAGAGAAAGCGAGAGGAGGGAGAGGATGGAGAGAAAGCGAGAGGAGGGAGAGGAGAGAGAGGAGGGAGAGGAGGGAGAGAGAAAGCGAGAGGAGGGAGAGGGTGTGTTTTATCCCTAATAGACCCTTACAGGGGAGCTACTGCCATTGTTGTGTTGCTGCTACACTGGACAGGTAACTATTACCTGGTGTAAGGTATTTATGTACTATTACCTGGTGTGAGGTATTTATGTAGTATTACCTGGTGTGAGATCTATATACTATTACCTGGTGTGAGGTATTTATGTAGTATTACCTGGTGTGAGGTATTTATATACTATTACCTGGTATTTATGTAGTATTACCTGGTGTGAGGTATTTATGTACTATTACCTGGTGTGAGATCTATATACTATTACCTGGTGTGAGGTATTTATGTACTATTACCTGGTGAGGTATTTATGTAGTATTACCTGGTGTGAGGTATTTATGTACTATTACCTGGTGTGAGGTATTTATGTACTATTACCTGGTGTGAGGTATTTATGTACTATTACCTGGTGTGAGGTATTTATGTAGTATTACCTGGTGTGAGATCTATGTACTATTACCTGGTGTGAGGTATTTATGTAGTATTACCTGGTGTGAGGTATTTATGTACTATTACCTGGTGTGAGGTATTTATGTACTATTACCTGGTGTGAGGTATTTATGTACTATTACCTGGTGAGGTATTTATGTACTATTACCTGGTGTGAGGTATTTATGTAGTATTACCTGGTGTGAGGTATTTATGTAGTATTACCTGGTGTGAGGTATTTATGTACTATTACCTGGTGTGAGGTATTTATGTAGTATTACCTGGTGTGAGGTATTTATGTACTATTACCTGGTGTGAGGTATTTATGTACTATTACCTGGTGTGAGGTATTTATGTAGTATTACCTGGTGTGAGGTATTTATGTACTATTACCTGGTGTGAGGTATTTATGTACTATTACCTGGTGAGGTATTTATGTACTATTACCTGGTGTGAGGTATTTATGTAGTATTACCTGGTGTGAGGTATTTATGTAGTATTACCTGGTGTGAGGTATTTATGCACTATTACCTGGTGTGAGGTATTTATGTACTATTACCTGGTGTGAGGTATTTATGTACTATTACCTGGTGAGGTATTTATGTACTATTACCTGGTGAGGTATTTATGTACTATTACCTGGTGTGAGGTATTTATGTAGTATTACCTGGTGTGAGGTATTTATGTAGTATTACCTGGTGTGAGGTATTTATGTACTATTACCTGGTGTGAGGTATTTATGCACTATTACCTGCCAGCCCCCAATGTCCCTGCAAGCCCCCAATGTCCCTGCCAGCCCCCAAGGAACCTGCCAGCCCCCAATGTCCCTGCCAGCCCCAACGAACCTGCCAGCCCCCAACGAACCTGCCAGCCCCCAATGTCCCTGCCAGCCCCCAATGTCCCTGCCAGCCCCCAAGGAACCTGCCAGCCCCCAAGGAACCTGCCAGCCCCCAATGTCCCTGCCAGCCCAACGAACCTGCCAGCCCCCAACGAACCTGCCAGCCCCCAATGAACCTGCCAGCCCCCAATGAACCTGCCAGCCCCCAATGAACCTGCCAGCCCCCAATGTCCCTGCCAGCCCCCAATGTCCCTGCCAGCCCCCAATGAACCTGCCAGCCCCCAATGTCCCTGCCAGCCCCCAATGAACCTGCCAGCCCCCAATGTCTTAGGCAATTGTGTGGATTCAATATGAGCGGCGGATAAGTTAGTGGTTGATTTGGGATTGGGCAAGAGAGAGGTAGAAATAGATGTGGCCACTTCACTTTGAGTCTGATCTCTAAACTCAGAGGAACAAACACACATCAGCTCCTCTATGCTTTGAGGTGGAAGAGAACAACAGTGGAATATGTCATATTTGGCAGTGAACGGAGAATTGAGGGGGATGGAGGAGAAAGAGTGGTCAGCCAGTCAGAGCAATGAAATAAAAGGGCAGAGAGAGAGAGAGAGGAAGGAGAGGAGAGAGAGAGAGGAGAGAGAGAGAGAGAGAGAGAGAGAGAGAGAAGGAAGGAGAGAGAGAGGAAGGAGAGAGAGAGGAAGGAGAGAGAGAGGAAGGAGAAAGAGAGGAAGGAGAGAGAGAGGAAGGAGAGAGAGAGGAAGGAGTGAGGAAGGAAGGAGAGAGAGAGAATAGGGGAAAGAAGAGAGGAGAAAGAGGGGAAGAGAGAGAGACGAGATCAGTATGTCAGTCTCACCTGAAGACTTGTTTGTCATCAGGCGAATCATAACCTCTGTTGTGTCAATCCCCTGGTCCTGAAGCTGGGCACGGATCTACACACACACACACACACACACACACACACACACACACACACACCTCAATGATAGCACACATAAACCACATTTCATCATTTGGACACACACACACACCTCGTTGGCAGTAGCATTGGGTGGCAGCATGCGTAACATGATGATGTTGGAAGGTCTCTGGTTGTAGTCCAGGAGGTCTGGTCTGTAGTCCATCTGAACCGGGTGCTCTATACAGGAAGAGGAGGAGGATGAGCTGGGATCTGGACCCCCACGGTCCTCACCGGGACAACCCATGGAGAAACCCTATGGAGATAGAAGTACCACAGTCATAGGTTACTTCTACTACAGTCACTACTACCTGGCTGGTAATATTACCATATAACCAACGGTTAGTTACTAAAAATAAAAAAACAGACATCCCTTATTTACATAATTATTCAGACCCTTTGCGATGAGACTCTGTTAACGGAATGTTATATCTTAATGATAATAATTAGCAATCAATAAGCCTTGACTAATCCCCAGGGTTTGTAAGACACTGGGTTTAAGAATAATTAGGCAAGGACTCAGCTTTTCTGCAAAAGGTTCATGCGGCTTTATTCATGAGAACGTTCTGGAGGTCCAAATAACAAAACATCATTATATATACCAGGCTCCTCATTTACGCACACTCCTCCACACACAAACCGTAGTTAACCTACGCACATACATACACACAAATATTAGATGTATGTTTCACTCCCCGGATTTCTCACAACCGTTAATCACTATCCAGCGCTGCCCGTTCCTTTCCCCCGAGATTAGAGAAACCTTGGAGGTAACTCCCCGGTTTTCTCCAAAGTCTCTCCATGTTTCTAAGTCAGGTAAAACAGAAGTCTACTGTTTTCTTATCTCCCTGCTACTAAAACACCCCTGCTTAAAAACACACACACATTTTGTCCCGGCCTTCTACTAGACCTTATGGGACTAACCATTCAGTACATTAATTATTCATTATCCATAACTACTAATTAATAATGGATTATTATTTAATTTACCTTTATTAGATAATTATTTTATCAGACTCTAAATGGAGCTCAGGTGCATCCTGTTTCCATTGATCATCCTTGAGATGTTTCTACAACTTGATTGGAGTCCACCTGTGGTAAATTCAATTGATTGGACATGATTTGGAAAGGCACACACCTGTCTATATAAGGTCCCACAGTTGACAGTGCATGTCAGAGCGAAAACCAAGACATGAGGTTGAAGGAATTGTCCGTAGAGCTCCGAGACAGGATTGTGTCGAGGCACAGATCTGGGGAAGGGTACCAAAACATTTCTGCAGCATTGAAGGTCCCCAAGAACACAGTGGCCTCCATCATTCTTAAATGGAAGAAGTTTGGAACCACCAAGACTCTTCCTAGAGCTGGCTGCCCGGCCAAACTGAGCAATCGAGGGAGAAGGGCCTTGGTCAGGGAGGTGACCAAGAACACGATGGTCACTCTGACAGAGTTCTAGAGTTCCTCTGTGGAGATGGGAGAACCTTCCAGAAGTACAACCATCTCTACAGCACTCCACCAATCCGGCCTTTACAGTAGTGGCCAGACAGAAGCCACTCCTCAGTAAAAGGCACATGACAGCCCGCTTGGTGTTTGCCAAAAGGCATCTAAATGACTCTCAGACCATGAGAAACAAGATTCTCTGGTCTGATGAAACCAAGATTGAAATATTTGGCCTGAATGCCAAGCATCACGTCTGGAGGAAACCTGGCACCATCCCTACGGTGAAGCATGGTGGTGGCAACATCATAGTGTGGGGATGTTTTTCAGCGGCAGGGACTTAGAGACAAGTCAAGACTGAGGGAAAGATGAACGGAGCAAAGTACAGAGAGATCCTTGATGAAAACCTGCTCCAGAGTGCTCAGAACCTCAGATTGGGACGAAACTTCACCTTCCTTCTACAGCAAACAATGACATTCTAAACGATTCTGTGCTTCCAACTTTGTGGCAACAGTTTGGGGGAAGGCCCTTTCCTGTTTCAACATGACAATGCCACCGTGCACAAAGCGAGGTCCATACAGAACTGGTTTGTCAAGATCGGTGTGGAAGAACTTGACTGGCCTGCACAGACCCCTGGTGTCAACCCCATCAAAAACCTTTGGCGTGAATTGGAATGCAGAACAGCGAGCCAGGCCTAATCGCCCAACATCAGTGCCCGACCTCACTAATGCTCTTGTGGCTGAATGGAAGGAAGTCCCCCGCAGCAATGTTCCAACATCTAGTAGAAAGCCTTACCAGAAGAGCGGAGGCTGTTATAGCAGCAAAGAGGGGACCAACTCCATATTAATGCCGATGATTTTGGAATGAGATGTTCGACAAGCAGGTGTCCACATACTTCTGGTCATGTAGTATATATATTTATATATATGCAACGGTCTTTTAAAAGTTGCTAGCTCTCGTCTAAATTCTCAAACTATATACACACACACACACACACACACACACTAAGTGTACAAATCATTAGGAACACCCATTTTTCCCATGACAGACTGACCAGGTGAATATGGTAGTAGGTACCAGGTGCACCGGTTTGTGTTAAGAACTGCAACGCTGCTGGCGTTTTCACACTCAACAGTTTTCCCATGTATACCAAGAACGGTCCACCACCCAAAGGACATCCAGCCAACTTGACAAAACTGTGTGAAGCATTGGAGTCAACATGGGACCAGCATTCCTGTGGAACGCTTTCGACACCTTGTAGAGTCCATGCCTCCAACAAATTGATGCTGTTCTGAGGACAAACGGGATACAAGTCCATATTAGGAAGGTGTTCCTACTGTTTTGGTCCACTCAGTGTATATACTGTATATTAACAGCTGACTGAAGTACCAGTCTCTTTAGGTAACATTCTACTCCGTGTAATATGCCAAAGACATTTACATTTTAGTCATTTAGCAGACGCTCTTATCCAGAGCGACTTTCAGTAGTGAATGCATACATTTCATACATTTTTTTCTTTTTCTTTTCCGTACTGGTCCCCCGTGGGAATCGAACCCACAACCCTGGCGTTGCAAACACCATGCTCTACCATCTGTGCCACACGGGACCAAGAGACACTGGCCTTCCTACCATCTTCAAATTAGGAACATTCTATCATTAATGAGCTTGAGGAGAACAGATGATTTGATACTGATTCAATAACCCTCACTGCTATCCACCAATCACAATGATTATGCAAATATTGAAACTCTCCACAAAAACACATTGGCAAAGAGTTTCTAAACCCCCAGAGGGGCAACATCACAACACTTCCAATAACGCTTGCGAAAACAAACCAAGCAGAGCAGGTCGGGGGGTTTGGAACATGTTATTAATCCAACCTCGTGAAAAAGTGGCAAATCGACACGTCTTCATTTTCATTTAAAAAAAAAACTTTATATGGAAGGAGCGCCTTTGATTTTGACGGCCTGCGCATGCTCAGTTCTGCGTGACACGACCATTAGACCCGACGATGTGTTCCTGCGCATGCGCTTAGCCAGTCAACGTCGCCGTGACATCATCTACGAGCGTCGGTATCCGGTTGCTATGCAACGGTCTTTTAAAAAGTTGCTAGCTCTCGTCTAAATTCTCAAACTAAATACATAACGCAATTCCAACCACAAAAACAGTCTTAGCTTTGATTTTAAGCCTCTAAAAATTCAACATATTGCCTAGATAACAGCTAAAATGTTTGTTTTTGACTTTGTTATACTTCTATTTTCTGGGCGCCACATGTTGTCATGAAACATATTAATGTTATTTCCAACAAACAATGAGCAACTTCGCTGTATATCCAGCTGCATATTGAACGTTTAGGGGCGAGTAAGTAAATTCTCTCTGTCTATCTACTCTGATTTCAGAGCACTCTCTAACTGATGAATTTACGAACCCTCAAAACCCGTTGAATATGGCCGGTGTCAGTAAACATCGGCAAAAAAAAGCTTAATTAAATTGTTGCCAGCAGCACAGTTAGTCACCAACGCTCTGGGTGACATGAAAACAGCCTAACCAGCTCTGCTAGGGCGAGTAAAATGGTCAGAGTGAGCTGTTCTCTCAATTATGTCTGGAAGTAGCTAACATGCTAGCTAACTTTCCCCAGTTAGCTTGGGTGCTTGACTGCCGTTGTGAGGTCAGACACTCGGATCAACCCTACTCCTCGGCCAGAGTGTGCTCTGAATTTACAAAACGGACAATCTGACAACGCTCTGAATTTACAAAACGGACAATCTGACAACGCTCTGAATTTACAAAACGGACAATCTGACAACACTCAATTTACAAAACGGACAATCTGACAACGCTCTGAATTTACAATCTGACAACGCTCTGAATTTACAAAACGGACAATCTGACAACGCTCTGAATTTACAAAACGGACAGAGCGCACTCTCGAACACACCTTAGATTGCCGAATGGTACCCAGACTAGAGGAGAAGGTTCAAGGAGAGGAACGTTAGCTAAAGAGACCGGTACCCAGACTAGAGGAGAAGGTTCAAGGAGAGAAACATTAGCTACATTGACTGGTACCCCTGACTAGACTGAAGACTGGACGGCCAGGCATTCATGCAGTCAAGTCTGTTTCTGCTGTAACACAAACTCTTAACAACGTGATGAAACTTTGTTGCTCCTTGCTGAAACAAGAAACAAGTCTTCGGTTGCATAGGCAAGGCTCCCCCACAATGCAGTAGCAGACATAGAAATAGAATGAATAGAACAGAATTGAAACCTCTAACCCTGTCAATTTGACTGGTAAACTCATGGGTACACTCGCAATAGCTGACTGGTTTTTATTTTTTTATGTAACCTTTATTTAACTAGGCAAGTTTGGCCTACCCTGGCCAAACCCTAACGACGCTGGGCCAATTGTGTGCCGCCCTTCACAACACTACTACTGATACTAGCTACTACAATCAATAGTACTATTTCTACAGTAGTACCATCAACACTACTACTACTACTACTGCAGTAAAAACAATTTCTTCCACTACCATAAAAAAATAAAAAATGAAGACAGTGGAAGCAAACACACAAATTTGCTTTAGAAAATGTCCTTATCTTGTATTCTGTCTATTATATATGGTTGAGTATCCTAAAATACACGTCCCCCTGCATCCGTGGATTTAGCTGCCCACCTTTCTCTTCCCTAGTCCTCCTCCTCTGGGGAACCTCTTCTCCTCCCCTGGTCCTCTTATCACGGTGTTGTAATCCTCCTGTCCTCCACCTTCCATCCTCCCCCAGTCTCCCTCTCTCTCCCCTGGGTGAGAGGTGTGGTTATCTGGGTATCTCCCTCTTCCCCCGGCCTCGGACCCAGGCCTGAAGCTCTGGAAGTCTCTCCTGTATTGCTCTCCTTCGCTCTCCTCTCTCTGTAGCCTGGGCAGGGCTACCTCTGGCTGGACCAGGGATCGAGGGGGGCAGGATGATAGTAACCCTTTACCCACACGACCCGGACCGCCCCCCTCCCCTCTACCCCCACGCCTCTGACGGAACCCCGGCCGGTTGTCGTGGAGACGGCCCGGGGTCGCGAACTCCCGGACGCACGCCAGTCGGTCGGCTTGGTCCCCGTGGCCGGAGGCAGCTCTGAAGTCATATCCTGTCCCCGGCTCCTCCTCTTCCTGTCCGTAGCCACGGTAGTCCATGTAGCGGTAGTCGTGGTCGGAAGAGCTGTTGCAGTCTCCCCGACCCACCCTTCAGTTAGAGGGAAGAGAGGGAGAGATGGTGAGACAGAGAGAAGGGGGGGCTTAAAGTATAGAAGAGACTACAGTAGAAACTCAGAGAGATAGAAGTGAACTTACCTTCTGTCATAGTGCATACCGGCCCACTGACTGACTGTTCGCTCTCCTCCTCCTCCTCTTCTACAGTCGCAGCATTTCCACACTCTGAAACGCACAAAAGTCATACAGAACATTGAGTATGAAAACTGACAGATAGGTAGGTCACTGTGTAAAACTGTACCTAGCTACAGGGCCTAGCCCTAGGCATTTTGATAGGCCAGCTACAGTACCGGCAGTGAATGAGACCAATAGCCAAATCAAATCTAATTTTATTGGTAGCGTACACAGATTTGCAGATGTTATGGCAGGTGCAGCAAAACGCTTGTGTTTCTAGCTCCAACAGTAATATCTAATGCTTGTGTTTATAGCTCCAACAGTACAGTAATACCTAATGCTTGTGTTTCTAGCTCCAACAGTAATATCTAATGCTTGTGTTTCTAGCTCCAACAGTACAGTAATACCTAATGCTGGTGTTTCTAGCTCCAACAGTACAGTAATATCTAATGCTTGTGTTTCTAGCTCCAACAGTAATATCTAATGCTTGTGTTTATAGCTCCAACAGTACAGTAATACCTAATGCTTGTGTTTCTAGCTCCAACAGTACAGTAATATCTAATGCTTGTGTTTCTAGCTCCAACAGTAATACCTAATGCTTGTGTTTCTAGCTCCAACAGTAATACCTAATGCTTGTGTTTCTAGCTCCAACAGTACAGTAATACCTAATGCTTGTGTTTCTAGCTCCAACAGTACAGTAATACCTAATGCTTGTGTTTCTAGCTCCAACAGTACAGTAATACCTAATGCTGGTGTGTCTAGCTCCAACAGTACAGTAATATATAATGCTTGTGTTTCTAGCTCCAACAGTAATATCTAATGCTTGTGTTTATAGCTCCAACAGTACAGTAATATCTAATGCTTGTGTTTCTAGCTCCAACAGTACAGTAATACCTAATGCTGGTGTTTCTAGCTCCAACAGTACAGTAATATATAATGCTTGTGTTTCTAGCTCCAACAGTACAGTAATATCCGTAATTGCCTGTAGGACCTGCCACATACGTCTCATGTCTGAGCTGCTAAATTGCGACTCCACTTTGTCCCTATACCGACATTTTACTTGTTTGATTGCCTTGCGGAGGGAATAACTACACTGTCTATATTCGGGCATAATCCCAAGTCATCTTTCCATGTTTAAATGCGGTGGTTTCAGTTTTGCGTGAATGCCGCCAGTTATCCACGGTTAGCGACTGTAGAAAACAGCCTCTGGCTATAGGTTACAGCAGGCCTAGAGTCAGAGAGAGACCATACGTCCCTTAAGGGACCTAAAATTACTAAAAGTTGAATAGAGTATGATTCTAAATATTAGGCCTCTTTAGACAGCAAGTGATAGCGATCAGCCACAAACAAGACAGTCGTTCAACACTGGCCAGAGAGACACTAGCCAGACAGTCAACCTGAACCTAGCTATTGTCCAGCTACCTGCGGTTGGCTACCAGGCCGGTTTATTTAGGATAATGCGCTGTTAAAACAGACTACTGCTGTTAATGCTGTTCCTGGTGTATACGATGTTTCTATTTAGGTCACTGCTCCTCGAGTGGTATAGATAAGTAATCATCTGTCACTACAGTACAGTACTGGGCAGGCATACATTTCTATCCACTGCATAGACCTTGAATGACTCACTCTCTCTACCTTAGCCCAAGGTGGTGTGAGAGATATACAGTACTGGTATTTATGTCGTACTACTATCGTAATATTTTTTTAACGGACCATTTTACAGTTCCACTGAGTTGTCTGTTATTATCTCTAGAGTAGGGGATGGGCAACTCCAGTCCAGAGAGTCGCGATGGACCGCCAGTAATATCGACCCACCGGCACCGAGGAATAATACCGTTTCTAGACGACTGATAGTCCCGACACACGAAACCACAACTGATTGAACAGTACACTGATACACATAATACATTTTTAAACTGCAGCTAAATAGCTGGGATTACTTCCAAACATAATACAGAAAGTATTATTTAGTCACGGTTAGCTAGCTGATAGTGCGGTGAAGTTAGTGAGCTAATGTAAACACGACGAGCTCTTAGGGCCAGCCTTTATTAACAGTTGAAAAGAAACTCGACATTATTGTACAAATTATAAATATCTTACCTTCCTCGAGTTCAAGTAAAATAAAATTAAAATGTTTTTGGTGTAATGATATTGATCTAGCTAGTTACATTTGCAGGTTTGTACTGAGAGATTGAGTTAGCTAGCTAGCTAGCTAGTTCGGTTCCTAAAAAAAGAAAATGGCTACGTTTAGTGTTTAGGCGGATGTTAGGCGGATGTTGATAGTTGATTCGACTATCCGATTGGTTTACACCGCGCCGACGTAACTTTCTCCGGGAATATGATTGGACGGCTGTTGAATTGAGGTCATTAGAACTACTGTCATCGAATAGCAGGACAGGACAGAATGTCTATATATTAATATAATGATGATAAATCTGGGGGAAAAACTATGTTAAGAGTCTGCCTGTTTGACTGTGCTATGCTGCTTTTATCTTTTAAATGTCTCCACTGCTACTATTACATTTGCAAGTCCTAGAATATATTACATTGTACTTTGTATTACAATACAATATATTACATGCATATTACAATGTATTGAATTACATTCCTACTCACAAATCAGTAGGGCTGGGTTCCCCAACTGGCTGCCGAATTTGGTCTGCTGTGATTTTAGTTGGCCCCCTAAGTTTTCTGAACATCATTTTTTAGAGGGGGGCATATTGTACAGTAGTGTAAAAACACCAGCAATTTTTGGAAATCTGTTCCAAAGTATTCACATGCATAATAGAGAGATATATGTGATCGTATATAAATGTAAGCAAGGTTTGAAATTATGTTTTAGTCTAATATATCTGTTTGGGCTTTAGGTGAAATTGCAGTCTACAAATTATTTGTTATTATGTTCTGGCCCCCTGACCATCCATTAAAATATATATATAATCGGTCCGTGGCTGAATCTAGCTGATGATCCCTGAAGTAGGGGCTCCTTTAACTGGTTAGAAAATACTGTTGCACACCACAACATAAAACAGGTAAAAGCCATTGAATCATCCCACTGTACTGAAACAAACCAACACATCACATTCAAGACTGAGAAATAAATTACAATCAAGCCTGAATACCCTAAAAAAATAACTTTATTTTGAAAAGCCTTCAAAAGAAATCCACAAATGTCTTATAGTACAAATATTTAATAGATCGTGGTCCCAACCCCACACCAAGTAAACCAGTGTTCAATAGATCGTGGTCCCAACCCCACACCAAGTAAACCAGTGTTTAATAGATCGTGGTCCCAACCCCACACCAAGTAAACCAGTGTTTAATAGATCGTGGTCCCAACCCCACACCAAGTAAACCAGTGTTTAATAGATCGTGGTCCCAACCCCACACCAAGTAAACCAGTGTTTAATAGATCGTGGTCCCAACCCCACACCAAGTAAACCAGTGTTTAATAGATCGTGGTCCCAACCCCACACCAAGTAAACCAGTGTTTAATAGATCGTGGTCCCAACCCCACACCAAGTAAACCAGTGTTTAATAGATTGTGGTCCCAACCCCACACCAAGTAAACCAGTGTTTAATAGATCGTGGTCCCAACCCCACACCAAGTAAACCAGTGTTTAATAGATCGTGGTCCCAACCCCACACCAAGTAAACCAGTGTTTAATAGATCGTGGTCCCAACCCCACACCAAGTAAACCAGTGTTTAATAGATCGTGGTCCCAACCCCACACCAAGTAAACCAGTGTTTAATAGATCGTGGTCCCAACCCCACACCAAGTAAACCAGTGTTTAATAGATCGTGGTCCCAACCCCACACCAAGTAAACCAGTGTTTAATAGATCGTGGTCCCAACCCCACACCAAGTAAACCAGTGTTTAATAGATCGTGGTCCCAACCCCACACCAAGTAAACCAGTGTTCAATAGATCGTGGTCCCAACCCCACACCAAGTAAACCAGTGTTCAATAGATGGTGGTCCCAACCCCACACCAAGTAAACCAGTGTTTAATAGATGGTGGTCCCAACCCCACACCAAGTAAACCAGTGTTCAATAGATCGTGGTCCCAACCCCACACCAAGTAAACCAGTGTTCAATAGATCGTGGTCCCAACCCCACACCAAGTAAACCAGTGTTCAATAGATCGTGGTCCCAACCCCACACCAAGTAAACCAGTGTTCAATAGATCGTGGTCCCAACCCCACACCAAGTAAACCAGTGTTCAATAGATCGTGGTCCCAACCCCACACCAAGTAAACCAGTGTTCAATAGATCGTGGTCCCAACCCCACACCAAGTAAACCAGTGTTCAATAGATCGTGGTCCCAACCCCACACCAAGTAAACCAGTGTTCAATAGATCGTGGTCCCAACCCCACACCAAGTAAACCAGTGTTCAATAGATCGTGGTCCCAACCCCACACCAAGTAAACCAGTGTTCAATAGATCGTGGTCCCAACCCCACACCAAGTAAACCAGTGTTCAATAGATCGTGGTCCCAACCCCACACCAAGTAAACCAGTGTTCTAATAGATCGTGGTCCCAACCCCCACACCAAGTAAACCAGTGTTTAATAGATCGTGGTCCCAACCCCACACCAAGTAAACCAGTGTTTAATAGATCGTGGTCCCAACCCCACACCAAGTAAACCAGTGTTTAATAGATCGTGGTCCCAACCCCACACCAAGTAAACCAGTGTTTAATAGATCGTGGTCCCAACCCCACACCAAGTAAACCAGTGTTAATAGATCGTGGTCCCAACCCCACACCAAGTAACCAGTGTTTAATAGATCGTGGTCCCAACCCCACACCAAGTAAACCAGTGTTTAATAGATCGTGGTCCCAACCCCACACCAAGTAAACCAGTGTTTAATAGATCGTGGTCCCAACCCCACACCAAGGTAAACAGTGTTCATAGATCGTGGTCCCAACCCCACACCAAGTAAACCAGTGTTCAATAGATCGTGGTCCCAACCCCACACCAAGTAAACCAGTGTTCAATAGATCGTGGTCCCAACCCCACACCAAGTAAACCAGTGTTTAATAGATCGTGGTCCCAACCCCACACCAAGTAAACCAGTGTTCAATAGATCGTGGTCCCAAACCCACACCAAGTAAACCAGTGTTCATAGATCGTGGTCCCAACCCCACACCAAGTAAACCAGTGTTCAATAGATCGTGGTCCCAACCCCACACCAAGTAAACCAGTGTTCAATAGATCGTGGTCCCAACCCCCACACCAAGTAAACCAGTGTTCAATAGATCGTGGTCCCAACCCACACCAAGTAACCAGTGTTTAATAGATCGTGGTCCCAACCCCACACCAAGTAAACCAGTGTTCAATAGATCGTGGTCCCAACCCCACACCAAGTAAACCAGTGTTCAATAGATCGTGGTCCCAACCCCACACAAGTAAACCAGTGTTAATAGATCGTGGTCCCAACCCCACACCAAGTAAACCAGTGTTTAATAGATCGTGGTCCCAACCCCACACCAAGTAAACCAGTGTTCAATAGATCGTGGTCCCAACCCCACACCAAGTAAACCAGTGTTTAATAGATCGTGGTCCCAACCCCACACCAAGTAAACCAGTGTTCAATAGATCGTGGTCCCAACCCCACACCAAGTAAACCAGTGTTTAATAGATCGTGGTCCCAACCCCACACCAAGTAAACCAGTGTTTAATAGATCGTGGTCCCAACCCCACACCAAGTAAACCAGTGTTCAATAGATCGTGGTCCCAACCCCACACCAAGTAAACCAGTGTTTAATAGATCGTGGTCCCAACCCCACACCAAGTAAACCAGTGTTTAATAGATTGTGGTCCCAACCCCACACCAAGTAAACCAGTGTTTAATAGATCGTGGTCCCAACCCCACACCAAGTAAACCAGTGTTTAATAGATCGTGGTCCCAACCCCACACCAAGTAAACCAGTGTTCAATAGATCGTGGTCCCAACCCCACACCAAGTAAACCAGTGTTTAATAGATCGTGGTCCCAACCCCACACCAAGTAAACCAGTGTTCAATAGATCGTGGTCCCAACCCCACACCAAGTAAACCAGTGTTTAATAGATCGTGGTCCCAACCCCACACCAAGTAAACCAGTGTTTAATAGATCGTGGTCCCAACCCCACACCAAGTAAACCAGTGTTTAATAGATCGTGGTCCCAACCCCACACCAAGTAAACCAGTGTTTAATAGATCGTGGTCCCAACCCCACACCAAGTAAACCAGTGTTCAATAGATCGTGGTCCCAACCCCACACCAAGTAAACCAGTGTTCAATAGATCGTGGTCCCAACCCCACACCAAGTAAACCAGTGTTTAATAGATCGTGGTCCCAACCCCACACCAAGTAAACCAGTGTTTAATAGATCGTGGTCCCAACCCCACACCAAGTAAACCAGTGTTTAATAGATCGTGGTCCCAACCCCACACCAAGTAAACCAGTGTTCAATAGATCGTGGTCCCAACCCCACACCAAGTAAACCAGTGTTCAATAGATCGTGGTCCCAACCCCACACCAAGTAAACCAGTGTTCAATAGATCGTGGTCCCAACCCCACACCAAGTAAACCAGTGTTAATAGATCGTGGTCCCAACCCCACACCAAGTAAACCAGTGTTTAATAGATCGTGGTCCCAACCCCACACCAAGTAAACCAGTGTTTAATAGATCGTGGTCCCAACCCCACACCAAGTAAACCAGTGTTTAATAGATCGTGGTCCCAACCCCACACCAAGTAAACCAGTGTTTAATAGATCGTGGTCCCAACCCCACACCAAGTAAACCAGTGTTTAATAGATCGTGGTCCCAACCCCACACCAAGTAAACCAGTGTTTAATAGATCGTGGTCCCAACCCCACACCAAGTAAACCAGTGTTTAATAGATCGTGGTCCCAACCCCACACCAAGTAAACCAGTGTTTAATAGATCGTGGTCCCAACCCCACACCAAGTAAACCAGTGTTCAATAGATCGTGGTCCCAACCCCACACCAAGTAAACCAGTGTTCAATAGATCGTGGTCCCAACCCCACACCAAGTAAACCAGTGTTTAATAGATCGTGGTCCCAACCCCACACCAAGTAAACCAGTGTTTAATAGATCGTGGTCCCAACCCCACACCAAGTAAACCAGTGTTAATAGATCGTGGTCCCAACCCCACACCAAGTAAACCAGTGTTCAATAGATCGTGGTCCCAACCCCACACCAAGTAAACCAGTGTTCAATAGATCGTGGTCCCAACCCCACACCAAGTAAACCAGTGTTCAATAGATCGTGGTCCCAACCCCACACCAAGTAAACCAGGTTTCAATAGATCGTGGTCCCAACCCCACACCAAGTAAACCAGTGTTCAATAGATCGTGGTCCCAACCCCACACCAAGTAAACCAGTGTTCAATAGATCGTGGTCCCAACCCCACACCAAGTAAACCAGTGTTCAATAGATCGTGGTCCCAACCCCACACCAAGTAAACCAGTGTTCAATAGATCGTGGTCCCAACCCCACACCAAGTAAACCAGTGTTCAATAGATCGTGGTCCCAACCCCACACCAAGTAAACCAGTGTTCAATAGATCGTGGTCCCAACCCCACACCAAGTAAACCAGTGTTCAATAGATCGTGGTCCCAACCCCACACCAAGTAAACCAGTGTTTAATAGATCGTGGTCCCAACCCCACACCAAGTAAACCAGTGTTCAATAGATCGTGGTCCCAACCCCACACCAAGTAAACCAGTGTTTAATAGATCGTGGTCCCAACCCCACACCAAGTAAACCAGTGTTCAATAGATCGTGGTCCCAACCCCACACCAAGTAAACCAGTGTTCAATACTGAAGCTTCTTATTCGCAGACATCATTTACTTTTTAGTAAAGATTTAAAAAATAAATAAAATGTTTTTGCTTTGCAAATTCAGTAAAAGCAGACCAGGACAGAACAGTAAAGTTTTTACACAGTGTTAAAGATGTCGTATCAGTAAAGGCCAGTAACCTAAAGGTTGCTGGATTGAATCAAGGTACAAGGTAAAAATATGTCGTTCTGCCCCCTGAACAAGGCAGTTAACCCACTGTTCCCCGGTAGGCCGTCATTGAAAATAAGAATTTGTTCTTAACTGACTTGCCTGGTTAAATAAAGGTTACAAAGGCAATAATGACAAACATGAAATAATAATATCAGTAATAATATAATATCAGTAATAATATAGTACTATCAGTAATAATATAATATCAGTAATAATATAGTACTATCAGTAATAATATAATATCAGTAATAATATAATAATATCAGTAATAATATAGTACTATCAGTAATAATATAGTACTATCAGTAATAATATAGTAATAATATAATAATATCAGTAATAATATAGTACTATCAGTAATAATATAGTACTATCAGTAATAATATAGTAATAATATAATAATATCAGTAATAATATAGTAATAATATAGTAATATCAGTAATAATATAATATCAGTAATAATATAGTATTATCAGTAATAATATAATATCAGTAATAATATAGTAATATCAGTAATAATATAGTACTATCAGTAATAATATAATATCAGTAATAATATAGTACTATCAGTAATAATATAGTAATATCAGTAATAATATAGTAATATCAGTAATAATATAGTAATAATATAGTAATATCAGTAATAATATAATATCAGTAATAATAATATAATATCAGTAATAATATAATATCAGTAGTAATATAATAATATCAGTAATAATATAGTAATATCAGTAATAATATAATATCAGTAATAATATAATATCAGTAATAATAATATAATATCAGTAATAATAATATAATATCAGTAGTAATATAATATCAGTAGTAATATAATAATATCAGTAATAATATAATATCAGTAATAATATAGTAATATCAGAAATAATATAGTAATAATATAGTAATATCAGTAATAATATAATATCAGTAATAATAATATCAGTAATATTATAATATCAGTACAGAGTCAATGTGCGGGGGCATCGGTTAGTTGAGGAAGTACGTACATGTAGGTAGAGTTAATTAAAACCTCTTAGGGGTAGGGGCCAGTATTTTCACGGCCGGATGAAAAACGTACACAAATTAAACTGGTTACTACTCTTGCCCAGAAACTAGAATATGCATATTATTAGTAGATTTGGATAGAAAACACTCTGAAGTTTCTAAAACTGTTTGAATGGTGTCTGTGAGTATAACAGAACTCATATGGCTGGGCAGGAAGTGGAAGGTCTGAGAATTGTAGTTCTTCTTTTGAATGCCTTTCGAAACTACAGTGTCGGTGGGGTCACGTTGCACTTCCTAAGGCTTCCATTGGCTGTCAAAAGCCCTCAGAAAGTTGTTTCATCCATCTCCTGTAACCTGGCAGAATATAGGAGCTCAGTCAATGAGTAGACTGTCTGAGGACAAAGGGATTGGAAATGCGTGGTCCCGCGAGCACGCCTTTCCTTATTTTTCTTTTGGAATGAATACGCTATTGTCTGGTTGGAATATTATCGCATTTCTACGTTAAAATACCATAAAGAGTGATCGTAAACAACGTTTGACATGCTTCTAAGAACGGTAATGGAACATTTTGACTTTTTGTGTCTCAAATTACGCTCGCGCATTATGCATTTGGATAGTGACCTGAATGCACGAACAAAACAGAGGTATTTGGACATAAAAATGGATTATTTCAAAACAAAAACAACATTTCTTGTGGATGTAGCAGTCCTGGGAGTGCATTCTGACGAAGATCAGCAAAGCTAAGACAATATTTATAATACTAATTCTGAGTTTAGGTGACCCCGAACTTGGCGGGTGTCTGTATAGCTTGCTGTGATGGCGAGCTATGTACTCAGAATATTGAAAAATGTGCTTTTTCCAAAAAGCTATTTTAAAATCTGACAGCGGTTGCATAAAGGACTACTGTATCTATAATTCTTAAAATAATTGTTATGTATTTTGTCAACGTTTATGATGAGTATTTCTGTAATATGTGTGCTCATTCACCGGAAGTTTTGGAGGCTAAACATTTTCTGAACATCACGCGCCAATGTAAAATGCTGTTTTTGGATATAAATATGAACTTTATCGAGCAAAACATACATGTATTGTGTAACATGATGTCCTAGGAGTGTCATCTGATGAAGATCGTCAAAGGTTAGTGCTTCATTTAGCTGTGGTTTGGGTTTTTGTGACATATCTCCTTGCTTGGAAAATGGCTGTGTGGTTATTTTTGTCTATGTACTCTCCTAACATAATCTAATATTTTGCTTTCGCTGTAAAGCCTTTTTGAAATCGGACAATGTGGTTACATTAAGGACAAGTGTATCTTTAAATGCTATTTTGTTAAACGATCCCGTTAACGGGACCCTATCTCGAAGGGGTCACTAAGAGGTTACTAAAGTGACTATGAATAGATGACAGCAGAGAGCGACAGTGGTGTGGAGAGGCGAGGGGGGGGCAATGTGAATAGTCTGGGTAGCCATTTGACTGGATGTTCAGGAGTCTTATGGCTTGGGGGTAGAAGCTGTTTAGAAGCCTCTTGGACCTAGACTTGGCGCTCCGGTACCGCTTGCCGTGTGGTAGCAGAGAGAACAGTCTATGACTAGGGTGGCTGGAGTCTGACAATTTCCAGGGCCTTCCTCTGACACCCCCTGGTATAGAGGTCCTGGATGGCAGGAAGCTTGGCCCCAGTGATGCACTGGGCTGTTCGCACAACCCTCTGTAGTGCCTTGCAGTCGGAGGCTGAGCAGTTGCCATACCAGGCAGTGATGCAACCAGTCAGGATGCTCTCGATGGTGCAGCTGTAGAACCTTTTGAGGATCTGAGGACCCATGCCAAATCTTTTCAGTCTCCTGAGGGGGAATAGGTTTTGTCGTGCCCGCTTGACGACTGTCTTGGTGTGCTTGGACCATAGTTTATTGGTGCTCCACTGCAGCCTTCTCCACTGCAGCCCCATCGATGAGAATGGGGGCGTGCTCGGTCCTCTTTTTCCTGTAGTCCACAATCATCTCTTTAGTCTTGATCACGTTGAGGGAGAGATTGTTGTCCTGGCACCACACGGCCCGGTCTCTGACCTCCTCCCTATAGTCTGTCTCGTTGTTGTCGGTGATCAGGCCTACCACTGTTGTGTCATTGGCAAATTTAATGATGGTGTTGGAGTCGTGGCTGGCCGTGCAGTCATGAGTGAACAGGGAGTACAGGAGGGGGCTGAGCACGCACCCCTGAGGGGCCCCTGTGTTGAGGATCAGCATGGCGGATGTTCTGTTACCTACCCTTACCACCTGGGGGCAGCCCGTCAGGAAGTCCAGGATCCAGTTGCAGAGGGAGGTGTTTAGTCCCAGGGTCCTTAGCTTATTGATGAGCTTTGAGGGCACTATGGTGTTGAACGCTGAGCTGTAGTCAATGAATAGCATTCTCACATAGGTATTCTTTTTGTCCAGGTGGGAAAGGTCAGTGTGGAGTGCAATAGAGACTGGGTCTATCTGTTGATCTGTTTGGGCGGTATGCAAATTGGAGTGGGTCTAGGGTTTCTGGGATGATGGTTTTGATGTGAGCCATGACCAGCCTTTCAAAGCACTTCATGGCTACATACGTGAGTGCTACTGGTCGGTAGTCATTTAGGCAGGTAACCTTAGTGTTCTTGGGCACAGGCACTATGGTGGTCTGCTTAAAACATGTTGGTATTACAGACTTGGACAGGGAGAGGTTGAAAATGTCAATGAAGACACTTGCTAGTTGGTCAGCGCATGCTCGCCGTACACGTCCTGGTAATCCGTCTGGCCCTGCGGCCTTGTGAATGTTGACCTGTCTAAAGGTCTTACTCACATCGGCTGTGGTGAGCATGATCACACAGTCTTCCGGCACAGCTGGTGCTCTCATGCATGTTTCAGTGTTATTTGCCTTGAAGTGAGCATAGGGCACCTCTCGGCTGTGCTTCCCTTTGTAGTCTGTAATGGTTTGCCCTGCCACATCCGACAAGCGTCAGAGTTGGTGTAGTACGACTCGATCTTAGTCCTGTTTTGACGCTTTGCCTGTGTCTCAGACATAAGGAAGTGGATGGCTGCAAACTTTCTACTTTTAAACTCGGACAAAACAGAGATGCTTGTTCTAGGTCCCAAGAAAAAAAGAGATCTTCTGTTGAATCTGACAATTAATCTGGATGGTTGTACAGTCGTCTCAAATAAAACTGTGAAGGACCTCTGTGTTACTCTGGACCCTGATCTCTCTTTTGAAGAACATATCAAGACTGTTTCAAGGACAGATTTTTTCCATCTACGTAACATTGCAAAAATCAGAAACTTTCTGTCCAAAAATTACGCAGAAAAATTAATCCATGCTTTTTGTTACTTCTAGGTTGGACTACTGCAATGCTCTACTTTCCGGCTACCCGGATAAAGCACTAAACAAAACTTCAGTTAGTGCTAAATACGGCTGCTAGAATCCTGACTAGAACCAAAAAAATTATAATATTACTCCAGTGCTAGCCTCCCTACACTGGCTTCCTGTTAAGGCAAGGGCTGATTTCAAGGTTTTACTGCTAACCTACAAAGCATTACATGAGCTTGCTCCTACCTATCTTTCCGATTTGGTCCTGCCGTACATACCTACACGTACGCTATGGTCACAAGATGCGGGCCTCCTATTTGTCCCTAGAATTCCTAAGCAAACAGCTGGAGGCAGGGCTTTCTCCTACAGAGCTCCATTTTTATGGAATGGTCTGCCTACCCATGTGAGTGATGTGGACTCAGTTTCAACCTTTAAGTCTTTACTGAAGACTAATCTCTTCAGTAGGTCCTATGATTAAGTGTAGTCTGGCCCAGGGGTGTGAAGGTGAATGGAAAGGCTGGAGCAATGAACCGCCCTTGCTGTCTCTGCCTGGCCGGTTCCCCTCTCTCCACTGGGATTCTCTGCCTCTAACCCTATTACAGGGGCTGAGTCACTGGCTTACTGGTGTTCTTCCATGCCGTCCCTGGGAGGGGTGCGTCACTTGAGTGGGTTGAGTCACTGACGTGGTCTTCCTGTCTGGGTTGGCGCCCCCCCTTGGGTTGTGCCGTGGCGGAGATCTTTGTGGGCTATACTCGGCCTTGTCTCGGGATGGTAAGTTGGTGGTTGGAGGTATCCCTCCAGTGGTGTGGGGGCTGTGCTTTGGCAAAGTGGGTGGGGTTATATCCTACCTGTTTGGCCCTGTCCGGGGGTTTCATCGGATGGGGCCACAGTGTCTCCTGACCCCTCCTGTCTCAGCCTCCAGTATTTATGCTGCAGTAGTTTATGTGTCGGGGGGCTAGGGTCAGTCTTTCACATCTGGAGTATTTCTCTTGTCTTATCCGGTGTCCTGTGTGAATTTAAATATGCTCTCTCTAATTCTCTCTTTCTCTCTCTCTCGGAGGACCTGAGCCCTAGGACCATGCCTCAGAACTACCTGGCATGATGACTCCTTGCTGTCCCCAGTCCACCTGGCCGTGCTGCTGCTCCAGTTCCAACTGTTCTGCCTGCAGCTATGGAACCCTAACCTGTTCACCGGACGTGCTACCTGTCCCAGACCTGCTGTCCCAGACCTGCTGGAACCCTGACCTGTTCACTGGACATGCTACCTGTCCCAGACCTGCTGTTTTCAACTCTCTAGAGACAGCAGGAGCGATAGAGATACTCTCAAAGATCGGCTATGAAAAAGCCAACTGACACTTACTCTTGTGTTGCTGACTTGTTGCACCCTCGACAACTACTATGATTATTATTATTTGACCATGCTGGTCATTTATGAACATTTGAACATCTTGGCCATGCGCTGTTATAATCTCCACCCGGCACAGCCAGAAGAGGACTGGCCACCCCTCATAGCCTGGTTCCTCGCTAGGTTTCTTCCTAAGTTTTGGCCTTTCTAGGGAGTTTTTCCTAGCCACCGTGCTTCTACACCTGCATTGCTTGCTGTTTGGGGTTTTAGGCTGGGTTTCTGTACAGCACTTTGTGATATCAGCTGATGTAAAAAGGGCTATATAAATACATTTGATTTGATTTGGTTCGTCGGAGGGCATAGCGTGCCTGTTTGATGGTTCGTCGGAGGGCATAGCGGGATTTCTTATAAGCTTCCGGGTTAGAGTCCCGCTCCTTGAAAGCGCCGTCTCTAGCCTTTATCTCAGTGCGGATGCTGCCTGTAATTCATGGTTTCTGGTTGGGGTATGTACGTACGGTCACTGTGGGGACAAGGTCATCGATGCACTTATTGATGAAGCCAATGACAGATGTGGTATACTCCTCAATGCCATCGGAGGAATCCCAGAACATATTCCAGTCTGTGCTAGCAAAACAGTCCTGTAGCTTAGCATCTGCTTCATCTGACCACTTTTTTATTGATCTAGTCACTGGTGCTTCCTGCTTTAATTTTTGCTTTTAAGCTGGAATCAGGAGGATATAATTATGGTCAGATATGCCAAGTGGATGGCGAGGGAGAGCTTTGTACGCGTCTCTGTGTGTGGAGTACAGGTGGTCCAGAGTTCTTTTCCATCTGGTTGCACATGTAACATGTTGATAGAAATTAGATAAAACTGATTTAAGTTTCCCTGCATTAAAGTCCCTGGCTACTAGGTGCGCCGCCTCTGGGTGAGCGGTTTCTTGTTTGCTTATGGCGTAATACAGCTCATTCAATGCTATCTTGGTGCCAGCCTCTGACTGTGGTGGAATGTAAACAGCTACGAAGAATACAGACGAAAGCTCTCTCGGTAGGTAATGTGGTCTGCAGCTTATCATGAGAAACTCTACCTCAGGCGAGCAATGGCTCGAGACATTCTTAGATATCGTGCACCAGCTGTTGTTTACAAAACGCTTTCTTAAAACAGAAGCAAATGGAACAAAACAGGGAGTGACCTACCTAAATAATGATAACACCCCAGATCAGCTAGATGCAGGTAAGAGTGTACAAGGCCGTTATTGAATGTGTCACTGTCTGTCACCTTGATCACTCCGATTTCTCTCTCGACCTGTCAATCTACGCTATAAACCTTCCTTTATAGGCTAGGTCAGTGTTTCCCAAACTCGGTTCTGGCGACCCCAAGGGGTGCGCGTTTTGTTTTTTTGTTGCCATAGCACTACACAGATGATTAAAATAATCAACTCCTCATTAAGCTTTGATGATTTAAATCAGCTGTGTAGTGGTAGCGCAAAAAAAAACAACAACAAAATGTGAACCCCTAGGGGGGTCCCCAGGTCCAAGTTTGGGAAACACTGGGCTAGGTTCTAGCAACCTCATGACTGGTAAAAAGGGAAATTCCATTATCGTGTAGTCGGCAAAACCTATGGAGGTTACTGAGCTGGGTGAATGGAATATGAATGACAGCCATCCAATATATTGTCATAGAAATAAGGTAATGTTGAACGGCACTAACAGCCACTGACACACACACGGTTCATAACGTAAGAAACCCCTCCCATTCCCAACACTCTCTCATATGTAGGCGCGAGCATGCGCATACACACACACACACACACACACACACACACACACACACACACACACACACACACACACACACACACACACACACACACACACACACACACACACACACACACACACACACACACACTGTTTGGGATGAACCCCAACCTGTACATTCTCCTTTCCTCTGTTTGGGATGAACCCCACCCTGTACATTCTCCTTTCCTCTGTTTGGGATGAACCCCACCCTGTACATTCTCCATCCCCCCTGTTTGGGATGAACCCCACCCTGTACATTCTCCATCCCCTCTGTTTGGGATGAACCCCACCCTGTACATTCTCCATCCCCCCTGTTTGGGATGAACCCCACCCTGTACATTCTCCATTCCTCTGTTTGGGATGAACCCCACCCTGTACATTCTCCATCCCCCCTGTTTGGGATGAACCCCACCCTGTACATTCTCCATCCCCCCTGTTTGGGATGAACCCCACCCTGTACATTCTCCTTTCCTCTGTTTGGGATGAACCCCACTCTGTACATTCTAAATCCCCCCTGTTTGGGATGAACCCCACCCTGTACATTCTCCATCCCCCCTGTTTGGGATGAACCCCACCCTGTACATTCTAAATCCCCCCTGTTTGGGATGAACCCCACCCTGTACATTCTCCATCCCCTCTGTTTGGGATGAACCCCACCCTGTACATTCTCCATCCCCCCTGTTTGGGATGAACCCCACCCTGTACATTCTCCATCCCCCCTGTTTGGGATGAACCCCACCCTGTACATTCTCCAACCCCCTGTTTGGGATGAACCCCACCCTGTACATTCTCCATTCCTCTGTTTGGGATGAACCCCACCCTGTACATTCTCCATCCCCCCTGTTTGGGATGAACCCCACCCTGTACATTCTCCAACCCCCTGTTTGGGATGAACCCCACCCTGTACATTCTAAATCCCCTCTGTTTGGGATGAACCCCACCCTGTACATTCTCCATCCCCCCTGTTTGGGATGAACCCCACCCTGTACATTCTCCATCCCCCCTGTTTGGGATGAACCCCACCCTGTACATTCTAAATCCCCCCTGTTTGGGATGAACCCCACCCTGTACATTCTCCATCCCCCCTGTTTGGGATGAACCCCACCCTGTACATTCTCCATCCCCCCTGTTTGGGATGAACCCCACCCTGTACATTCTCCATCCCCCTCTGTTTGGGATGAACCCCACCCTGTACATTCTCCATCCCCCCTGTTTGGGATGAACCCCACCCTGTACATTCTCCTTTCCCCCTGTTTGGGATGAACCCCACCCTGTACATTCTCCATCCCCTCTGTTTGGGATGAACCCCACCCTGTACATTCTCCATCCCCCCTGTTTGGGATGAACCCCACCCTGTACATTCTCCATCCCCCCTGTTTGGGATGAACCCCACCCTGTACATTATCCACCCCCTCTGTTTGGGATGAACCCCACCCTGTACATTCTCCATCCCCCCTGTTTGGGATGAACCCCACCCTGTACATTCTCCATCCCCCCTGTTTGGGATGAACCCCACCCTGTACATTCTCCACCCCTCTGTTTGGGATGAACCCCACCCTGTACATTCTAAATCCCCCCTGTTTGGGATGAACCCCACCCTGTACATTCTCCATCCCCCCTGTTTGGGATGAACCCCACCCTGTACATTCTCCATCCCCCCTGTTTGGGATGAACCCCACCCTGTACATTCTAAATCCCCCCTGTTTGGGATGAACCCCACCCTGTACATTCTCCATCCCCCCTGTTTGGGATGAACCCCACCCTGTACATTCTCCATCCCCCCTGTTTGGGATGAACCCCACCCTGTACATTCTCCATCCCCTCTGTTTGGGATGAACCCCACCCTGTACATTCTCCTTTCCTCTGTTTGGGATGAACCCCACCCTGTACATTCTCCATCCCCCCTGTTTGGGATGAACCCCACCCTGTACATTCTCCATCCCCACTGTTTGGGATGAACCCCACCCTGTACATTCTCCATCCCCTCTGTTTGGGATGAACCCCACCCTGTATATTCTCCTTTCCTCCTCCTCTAGGCCTCATGACACAGTTTCATATCAAACCCACCCTGTCCACATTATCTTCCCACATTAACCCCTACCCCCTTAAGCATTACCTAGCCCCTACCCCCTCTAGGCATTACCTAGCCCCTACCCCATCTAGGCAATACCTAGGCCCTACCCCCCTCTAGGCATTACCTAGCCACTACCCCATCTATCCATTACCTAGCCCCTACCCCATCTAGGCATTACCTAGCCCCTATCCCATCTAGGCATTACCTAGCCCCTACCCCATCTAGGCATTACCTAGCCCCTACCCCATCTAGGCATTACCTAGCCCCTACCCCATCTAGGCATTACCTAACCCCTACCCCATCTAGGCATTACCTAGCCCCTACCCCATCTAGGCATTACCTAGCCCCTACCCCATTTAGGCATTACCTATCCCCTACCCCCTCTAGGTATTACCTATCCCCTACCCCGTCTAGGCATTACCTAGGCCCTACCCCATCTAGGCATTACCTATCCCCTACCCCATCTAGGAATTACCTAGCCCCTATCCCATCTAGGCATTACCTAGGCCCTAGGCCCCATAGGCATTACCTAGCCCCTATCCCATCTAGGCATTACCTATCCCCTACCCCATCTAGGCATTACCTAGCCCCTACCCCATCTAGGCATTACCTAGACCCTACCCCATCTAGGCATGACCTAACCCCTACCCCCATCTAGGCATTACCTAGCCCCTATCCCATCTAGGCATTACCTAGCCCCTATCCCATCTAGGCATTACCTAGCCCCTACCCCATCTAGGCATTACCTATCCCCTACCCCATCTAGGCATTACCTAGCCCCTATCCCATCTAGGCATTACCTAGGCCCTAGGCCCCATAGGCATTACCTAGCTCCTATCCCATCTAGGCATTACCTAGGCCCTACCCCATCTAGGCATTACCTAGCCCCTACCCCATCTAGGCAGTACCTATCCCCTACCCCATCTAGGCATTACCTAGCCCCTATCCCATCTAGGCATTATCTAGCCCCTACCCCATCTAGGCATTACCTAGCCCCTACCCCATCTAGGCATTACCTAGGCCCTACCCCATCTAGGCATTACCTAGCCCCTATCCCATCTAGACATTACCTAGCCCATATCCCATCTAGACATTACCTATCCCCTATCCCATCTAGGCATTACCTATCCCCTACCCCATCTAGACATTACCTATCCCCTATCCCATCTAGGCATTACCTAGCCCCTACCCCATCTAGGCATTACCTAGCCCCTACCCCATCTAGGCATTACCTAGCCCCTACCATATCTAGGCATTACCTAGGCCCTAGGCCCCATAGGCATTACCTAGCCACTACCCCATCTAGACATTACCTATCCCCTATCCCATCTAGGCATTACCTAGACCCTACCCCATCTAGGCATTACCTAGCCCCTACCCCATCTAGACATTACCTATCCCCTATCCCATCTAGACATTACCTAGCCCCTACCCCATCTAGGCATTACCTAGCCCCTACCCCATCTAGGCATTACCTATCCCCTACCCCATCTAGGCATTACCTAGCCCCTATCCCATCTAGGCATTATCTAGCCCCTACCCCATCTAGGCATTACCTAGCCCCTACCCCATCTAGGCATTACCTATCCCCTACCCCATCTAGGCATTACCTAGGCCCTACCCCATCTAGGCATTACCTAGCCCCTACCCCATCTAGACATTACCTAGCCCCTATCCCATCTAGACATTACCTATCCCCTATCCCATCTAGGCATTACCTATCCCCTACCCCATTTAGGATTTACCTAGCCCCTATCCCATCTAGGCATTACCTAGCCCCTACCCCATCTAGGCATTACCTAGCCCCTACCCCATCTAGGCATTACCTAGGCCCTAGGCCCCTTAGGCATTACCTAGCCCCTACCCCATCTAGACATTACCTATCCCCTATCCCATCTAGGCATTACCTAGCCCCTATCCCATCAAGGCATTACCTAGCCCCTACCCCATCTAGGCATTACCTATCCCCTACCCCATCTAGGCATTACCTATCCCCTACCCCATCTAGGCATTACCAATCCCCTACCCCATCTAGACATTACCTATCCCCTATCCCATCTAGACATTACCTAGCCCCTACCCCATCTAGGCATTACCTAGCCCCTATCCCATCTAGGCATTACCTAGCCCCTACCCCATCTAGGCATTACCTATCCCCTACCCCATCTAGGCATTACCTAGCCCCTATCCCATCTAGGCATTACCTAGGCCCTAGGCCCCATAGGCATTACCTAGCCCCTATCCCATCTAGGCATTACCTAGGCCCTAGGCCCCATAGGCATTACCTAGCCCCTATCCCATCTAGGCATTACCTAGGCCCTACCCCATCTAGGCATTACCTAGCCCCTATCCCATCTAGACATTACCTATCCCCTATCCCATCTAGGCATTACCTATCCCCTACCCCATCTAGACATTACCTATCCCCTATCCCATCTAGGCATTACCTAGCCCCTACCCCATCTAGGCATTACCTAGCCCCTATCCCATCTAGACATTACCTATCCCCTATCCCATCTAGGCATTACCTATCCCCTACCCCATCTAGGATTTACCTAGCCCCTATCCCATCTAGGCATTAACTAGCCCTTACCCCATCTAGGCATTACCTAGCCCCTACCCCATCTAGGCATTACCTAGGCCCTAGGCCCCATAGGCATTACCTAGCCCCTACCCCATCTAGACATTACCTATCCCCTATCCCATCTAGGCATTACCTAGCCCCTACCCCATCTAGGCATTACCTATCCCCTACCCCATCTAGGCATTACCTAGCCCCTATCCCATCTAGGCATTACCTATCCCCTACCCCATCTAGGCATTACCTAGCCCCTACCCAATCTAGGCATTACCTAGCCCCTATCCCATCTAGGCATTACCTAGCCCCTACCCCATCTAGGCATTACCTAGCCCCTACCCCAATCTAGGCATTACCTAAACCCTACCCCATCTAGGCATTACCTAACCCCTACCCCCATCTAGGCATTACCTAGCCCCTATCCCATCTAGGCATTACCTAGCCCCTATCCCATCTAGGCATTACCTAGCCCCTACCCCATCTAGGCATTACCTATCCCCTACCCCATCTAGGCATTACCTAGCCCCTATCCCATCTAGGCATTACCTAGGCCCTAGGCCCCATAGGCATTACCTAGCCCCTATCCCATCTAGGCATTACCTAGGCCCTACCCCATCTAGGCATTACCTAGCCCCTACCCCATCTAGGCAGTACCTATCCCCTACCCCATCTAGGCATTACCTAGCCCCTATCCCATCTAGGCATTATCTAGCCCCTACCCCATCTAGGCATTACCTAGCCCCTACCCCATCTAGGCATTACCTAGGCCCTACCCCATCTAGGCATTACCTAGCCCCTATCCCATCTAGACATTACCTAGCCCATATCCCATCTAGACATTACCTATCCCCTATCCCATCTAGGCATTACCTATCCCCTACCCCATCTAGACATTACCTATCCCCTATCCCATCTAGGCATTACCTAGCCCCTACCCCATCTAGGCATTACCTAGCCCCTACCCCATCTAGGCATTACCTAGCCCCTACCATATCTAGGCATTACCTAGGCCCTAGGCCCCATAGGCATTACCTAGCCACTACCCCATCTAGACATTACCTATCCCCTATCCCATCTAGGCATTACCTAGACCCTACCCCATCTAGGCATTACCTAGCCCCTACCCCATCTAGACATTACCTATCCCCTATCCCATCTAGACATTACCTAGCCCCTACCCCATCTAGGCATTACCTAGCCCCTACCCCATCTAGGCATTACCTATCCCCTACCCCATCTAGGCATTACCTAGCCCCTATCCCATCTAGGCATTATCTAGCCCCTACCCCATCTAGGCATTACCTAGCCCCTACCCCATCTAGGCATTACCTATCCCCTACCCCATCTAGGCATTACCTAGGCCCTACCCCATCTAGGCATTTCCTAGCCCCTATCCCATCTAGACATTACCTAGCCCCTATCCCATCTAGGCATTACCTATCCCCTACCCCATCTAGGATTTACCTAGCCCCTATCCCATCTAGGCATTACCTAGCCCCTACCCCATCTAGGCATTACCTAGCCCCTACCCCATCTAGGCATTACCTAGGCCCTAGGCCCCTTAGGCATTACCTAGCCCCTACCCCATCTAGACATTACCTATCCCCTATCCCATCTAGGCATTACCTAGCCCCTATCCCATCAAGGCATTACCTAGCCCCTACCCCATCTAGGCATTACCTATCCCCTACCCCATCTAGGCATTACCTATCCCCTACCCCATCTAGGCATTACCAATCCCCTACCCCATCTAGACATTACCTATCCCCTATCCCATCTAGACATTACCTAGCCCCTACCCCATCTAGGCATTACCTAGCCCCTATCCCATCTAGGCATTACCTAGCCCCTACCCCATCTAGGCATTACCTATCCCCTACCCCATCTAGGCATTACCTAGCCCCTATCCCATCTAGGCATTACCTAGGCCCTAGGCCCCATAGGCATTACCTAGCCCCTATCCCATCTAGGCATTACCTAGGCCCTAGGCCCCATAGGCATTACCTAGCCCCTATCCCATCTAGGCATTACCTAGGCCCTACCCCATCTAGGCATTACCTAGCCCCTATCCCATCTAGACATTACCTATCCCCTATCCCATCTAGGCATTACCTATCCCCTACCCCATCTAGACATTACCTATCCCCTATCCCATCTAGGCATTACCTAGCCCCTACCCCATCTAGGCATTACCTAGCCCCTATCCCATCTAGACATTACCTATCCCCTATCCCATCTAGGCATTACCTATCCCCTACCCCATCTAGGATTTACCTAGCCCCTATCCCATCTAGGCATTAACTAGCCCCTACCCCATCTAGGCATTACCTAGCCCCTACCCCATCTAGGCATTACCTAGGCCCTAGGCCCCATAGGCATTACCTAGCCCCTACCCCATCTAGACATTACCTATCCCCTATCCCATCTAGACATTACCTAGCCCCTACCCCATCTAGGCATTACCTAGCCCCTACCCCATCTAGGCATTACCTATCCCCTACCCCATCTAGGCATTACCTAGCCCCTATCCCATCTAGGCATTATCTAGCCCCTACCCCATCTAGGCATTACCTAGCCCCTATCCCATCTAGGCATTACCTATCCCCTACCCCATCTAGGCATTACCTAGGCCCTACCCCATCTAGGCATTACCTAGCCCCTATCCCATCTAGACATTACCTAGGCCCTATCCCATCTAGACATTACCTAGGCCCTATCCCATCTAGGCATTACCTAGGCCCTACCCCATCTAGACATTACCTAGGCCCTATCCCATCTAGGCATTACCTAGGCCCTATCCCATCTAGGCATTACCTAGCCCCTATCCCATCTAGACATTACCTAGGCCCTATCCCATCTAGGCATTACCTAGGCCCTATCCCATCTAGGCATTACCTAGCCCCTATCCCATCTAGACATTACCTAGCCCCTATCCCATCTAGGCATTACCTAGGCCCTAGGCCCCATAGGCATTACCTAGCCCCTATCCCATCTAGGCATTACCTAGGCCCTACCCCATCTAGGCATTACCTAGCCCCTATCCCATCTAGACATTACCTATCCCCTATCCCATCTAGGCATTACCTATCCCCTACCCCATCTAGACATTACCTATCCCCTATCCCATCTAGGCATTACCTAGCCCCTACCCCATCTAGGCATTACCTAGCCCCTATCCCATCTAGACATTACCTATCCCCTATCCCATCTAGGCATTACCTATCCCCTACCCCATCTAGGATTTACCTAGCCCCTATCCCATCTAGGCATTAACTAGCCCCTACCCCATCTAGGCATTACCTAGCCCCTACCCCATCTAGGCATTACCTAGGCCCTAGGCCCCATAGGCATTACCTAGCCCCTACCCCATCTAGACATTACCTATCCCCTATCCCATCTAGACATTACCTAGCCCCTACCCCATCTAGGCATTACCTAGCCCCTACCCCATCTAGGCATTACCTATCCCCTACCCCATCTAGGCATTACCTAGCCCCTATCCCATCTAGGCATTATCTAGCCCCTACCCCATCTAGGCATTACCTAGCCCCTATCCCATCTAGGCATTACCTATCCCCTACCCCATCTAGGCATTACCTAGGCCCTACCCCATCTAGGCATTACCTAGCCCCTATCCCATCTAGACATTACCTAGGCCCTATCCCATCTAGACATTACCTAGGCCCTATCCCATCTAGGCATTACCTAGGCCCTACCCCATCTAGACATTACCTAGGCCCTATCCCATCTAGGCATTACCTAGTCCCTATCCCATCTAGGCATTACCTAGCCCCTATCCCATCTAGACATTACCTAGGCCCTATCCCATCTAGGCATTACCTAGCCCCTATCCCATCTAGACATTACCTAGGCCCTATCCCATCTAGACATTACCTAGGCCCTGGGCTCCATAGGCACTAGTGTAGTTCTGACAGGATTGGATAGGTGTAACAACAACATGGTAACATTTCCCCTTAGCCCATCAGAGTTGTATTCATTAGTCCTGGACTGTATCACTACCCGGCCGTGATCAGAAGTCCCATAGGGCGGCGCATTATTGGCCCAGCGTCGTCCGGGTTAGGGTACGGTTTAGCCAGGGTAGGCCGTCATTGTAAAATAAGAATTTGTTCTTTACTGACTTGGCTAGTTAAATATAAGTTAAATACAAATATAAGCGCATATTGTAGTAAAACATTTTGCAACACAAAATGAAAACAAGCATTTCTTATTAGACATGTCAAGGTAGATCCCTCCCTGTTTCAGTCAGTTTTATTCTGTTTGTTTCCTAATGAACAGGACCCAGGTGGAGCTACTTCTGTTTGGTTCCTAATGAACATGACCCAGGTGGAGCTACTTCTGTTTGGTTCCTAATGAACAGGACCCAGGTGGAGCTACTTCTGTTTGTTTCCTAATGAACAGGACCCAGGTGGAGCTACTTCTGTTTGGTTCCTAATGAACAGGACCCAGGTGGAGCTACTTCTGTTTGGTTCCTAATGAACATGACCCAGATGGAGCTACTTCTGTTTGGTTCCTAATGAACATGACCCAGGTGGAGCTACTTCTGTTTGGTTCCTAATGAACATGACCCAGGTGGAGCTACTTCTGTTTGGTTCCTAATGAACATGACCCAGGTGGAGCTACTTCTGGTTCCTAATGAACAGGGCCCAGGTGGAGCTACTTCTGGTTCCTAATGAACAGGACCCAGGTGGAGCTACTTCTGTTTGGTTCCTAATGAACAGGACCCTGGTTGTGCTACTTCTGTTTGGTTCCTAATGAACAGGACCCAGGTGGAGCTACTTCTGTTTGGTTCCTAATGAACATGACCCAGGTGGAGCTACTTCTGTTTGGTTCCTAATGAACAGGACCCAGGTGGAGCTACTTCTGTTTGTTTCCTAATGAACATGACCCAGGTGGAGCTACTTCTGTTTCCCAATGAACATGATCCAGGTATTGTTTATGCTCCTATTTTTAACTTACCCAATGCATGTTCTCACCTAGCTATTTTCAGATGAATGCATTACTGTAAGTCTCTCTGGATGACTGTCTGCTAAATGACTAAAACGTCAAATGGAAATGTCTTGTTACTGAACGGTTGAGAGAAGCAAGCGTCTCGCTCTACCATTTACACCCCGCTGTATCCAGTGGATATGACAAATTAACTTTGATTGGATTTTATTTGGTTAAGTGTTGATACCTATCCATTTCTTTCAGATCTGGTGTACTGAAACATGAAGCATTTAACCCTTTCTGGTCTGAACCCCTCACCTCCTATTGAAACATGAAGCATTTAACCCCTACGGTACCCCTGTATAGTGCACTACTTTTAACCAGATCCCTATGGGTCCTGTATAGTAGTGCACTACTTTTAACCAGAGCCCTATGGGTCCTGTATAGTTCACTACTTTTAACCAGAGCTCTATGGGTCATATATAATGGATAAAGTGCCTCTATATTAAGTTGCCCACAGACACAGATCTGAGACCAGTTTACCAGTGCATTTGGGGACTAACTGTGCTGCGGGCAACAATCAAATAAAACATTTTTTAGCCAACGTTGAGTGACAACGGTCATTTTCAATGGGTGTTGCACGTTAGTAAATCCCATAGTTGTTCTGTGATCTGGCACGCTCAGACGAGAGGTCTCTGAAATCGTAGTAGATAGACCAGAGTGAATATATGAACAAACAGTTATCATTATACTGTAATGAAACAAACAGGGAGCAGGTCTCGAACCCTCAACCTTCTAGCCCGAAATATATATTTTTTTCTTGTGCATTTTGCTATTTGCCTCATGACTCCTGCATGCTTTGCTGACTACAAACTTTCTTCACCCAACACTCGGGACTCTGACTCTCTATTGGTTACACAGACTTTTGGCCTCCCATCCTATTCTAACCACCTCTCGCCGGCTTTGTATTCATGTTACCTGATGAAATTGCTGTATAATATGATCTTGTTGCTATCTGATGCACATTCAGATGTCATAAATCAGCACTGCAGAGCTCTCCCTGTCCTCTGCCGTGCCCTGATTATATTACTGCTGATGATATCTGGAAATGTGCATGTACACCCTGGCCCATCTACTGTTGCTAGCCCCAATTCTGATTTGTGCTCTGATATCTGCTCTACTGATTCCTGCTCTCATAAAAGTCTGGGTTTTCTGCATGTTAACACTAGAAGCTTATTACCTAAAATGGATCAATTGAAAGTGTGGGTTCACAGCTCCAATCCAGATGTGTTGGTCATTACTGAGACATGGTTAAGGAAGAGTATTTTAAATACTGATGGTAACCTTTCTGGTTATAACCTTTTTCGGAAAGACAGATCTTCCAAAGGTGGTGGAGTGTCAATCTTTACCAAGGATCACCTTCAGTGATTGGTTGTCTCCACCAAATCTGTCCCCAAACAATTAGATTTGCTGGTTTTAAGTTTTAAACGTTCAAATAGCTCTTTGTTGACTGTTGCTGGGTGCTATCGTCCTCCATCAGCACCGGCCTGTACCCTACCAGCCCTAAGCTCTCTCCTGGCCCCTTACAATAAGTCTGAATTTGTCCTGCTAGGTGACCTAAACTGGGACATGCTTAAACCACCTGACCAAGTCCTAAAGCAATGGGACTCCCGAAATCCTTCTCAGATTATTACCAATCCCACAAGGTATGACTCCAAACACCCAGAAAAGGCTACTCTCCTTGATGTTACCCTCACAAATAATCCTGATAGGTATGATCCCCTCTGTCGAAGACGCTTGGACCTTTTTAAAAAATATATTTTTAGTGGTATTGTTAACAAACATGTCCCCATAAAGAAAATGAGAATTAAAAACAGGTTCAGACCCTGGTTCGACCGTGATCTGGCAGAGTTACTCCACCTCAAGAATTGCATTTGGTGAAATGCTCGGCACACACATACTCAGGCTGACTGGCTCTCATTCAGCCAAATGAGAAATAAGTGCACTCAGGCTATCCGGAAGGCCAAAGTTAGTTACTTTAAGGAGCAGTTCTCTCTCTGTGGGTCTAATCCCAAGAAGTTCTGGCAAACAGTTAAAGACCTGGAGAATAAACCCTCCTCCTCACAGCTGCCCATGTCCCTTAATGTTGATGATGTGGTTGTTACTGACAAGAAGCACATGGCTGAGCTCTTTAAATCACCACTTCATTAAGTCAGGATTCCTATTTGACTCAGCAATGCCTCCTTGCCCGTCCAACATGTCCTCATCTCCCACCCCTTCTTGTCCTGATGCCCTCTCTTTTTCCCCTGCCCCGTTACAAAGTTTCTCCCTGCAGGTGGTCACTGAGTCCAAGATGCTAAAGGAGCTCCTTAAACTTGACCCCCAAAAAAACATCTGGGTCAGATGGATTAGACCCTTTCTTCTTTAAGGTTGCTGCCCCTATCATAACCAAGCCTATCTCTGACCTTTTTAACCTGTCTCTCCTTTCTGGGGAGGTTCCCATTGCTTGGAAGGCAGCCACAGTTCGTCCTTTATTTAAAGGGGGAGATCAAGCTGATCCTAACTGTTATAGGCCTATTTTTATTTTGCCCTGTTTATCAAAAGTGTTGGAAAAACTTGTCAATAACCAGCTGACTGGCTTTCTTGATGTCTATAGTATTTTCTCTGGTATGCAATCTGGTTTCTGCTCAGATTATGGATGTGTCACTGCAACCTTAAAGGTCCTCAATGATGTCACCATTGCCCTTGATTTTAAGCAATGTTGTGCTGCTATTTTTATTGACTTGGCCAAAGATTTTGATATGGTAGACCATTCCATTTTTGTGGGCCAGCTAAGGAGTATTGGTGTCTCTGAGGGGTCTTTGTCCTGGTTTGCTAACTACCTCTCTCAAAGAGTGCAGTGTATAAAGTCAGAAAACCTGCTGTCTCAGCCACTGCCTGTCACCAAGGGTGTACCCCAAGGCTCGATCCTAGGCCCCACGCTCTTCTCAGTTTACATCAACAACATAGCTCAGGCAGTAGGAAGCTCTCTCATCCATTTATATGCAGATGATACAGTCTTATACTCAGCTGGCCCCTCCCTGGATTTTGTGTTAAATGCTCTACAACAAAGCTTTCTTGGTGTCCAGCAAGCTTTCGCTAACCTTAACCTTGTTTAAACAAAGGTAACGTGGTTTGGTAAGAAGAATGCCCCTCTCCCCACAGGTGTGATTAATACCTCTGAGGGTTTAGAGCTTGAGATAGTCACCTCATACAAGTACTTGGGAGTATGGCTAGACAGTGCACTGTCCTTCTCTCAGCACATATCAAAGCTGCAGGCTAAAGTTAAATCTAAACTTGGTTTCCTCTATCGTAATCGCTCCTCTTTCACCCCAGCTGCCAAACTAACCCTGATTCAGATGACCATCCTTCCCATGCTAGATTACAGAGACGTAATTTATAGATCGGCAGATAAGGGTGCTCTCGAGCGGCTAGATGTTCTTTACCATTCAGCCATCAGATTTGCCACCAATGCTCCTTATAGGACACATCACTGCACTCTATACTCCTCTGTAAACTGGTCATCTCTGTATACCTGTCGCAAGACCCACTGGTTGATGCTTATTTATAAAACCCTCTTAGGCCTCACTCCCCCCTATCTGAGATATCTACTGCAGCCCTCATCCTCCACATACAACACCCGTTCTGCCAGTCACATTCTGTTAAAGGTCCCCAAAACACACACATCCCTGGGTCGCTCCTCTTTTCAGTTCACTGCAGCTAGCGACTGGAACGAGCTGCAACAAACACTCAAACTGGACAGTTTTATCTCAATCTCTTCATTCAAAGACTCAATCATGGACACTCTTACTGACAGTTGTGGCTGTTTTGTGTGATGTATTGTTGTCTCTACCTTCTTGCCCTTTGTGCTGTTGTCTGGGCCCAATAATGTTTTACCATGTTTTTGTGCTGCTACCATGTTGTGTTGCTTCCATGTTGTGTTGCTACCATGTTGTTGTCATGTTGTGTTGCTACCATGTTCTTGTCATGTTGTGTTTCTACCATGTTGTTGTCATGTTGTGTTGCTACCATGTTGTGTTGCTACCATGTTGTTGTCATGTTGTGTTGCTACCATGTTGTTGTCATGTTGTTCTGCTACCATGTTGTGTTGCTACCATGTTGTTGTCATGTTGTTCTGCTACCATGTTGTGTTGCTACCATGTTGTTGTCATGTTGTGTTGCTACCATGTTGTGCTGCTACCATGTTGTTGTCATGTTGTGTTTCTACCATGTTGTGCTGCTACCATGTTGTTGTCATGTTGTGTTGCTACCATGTTGTGCTGCTACCATGTTGTTGTCATGTTGTGTTTCTACCATGTTGTGTTGCTACCATGTTGTTGTCATGTTGTGTTTCTACCATGTTGTGTTGCTACCATGTTGTTGTCATGTTGTTCTGCTACCATGTTGTGTTGCTACCATGTTGTTGTCATGTTGTGTTGCTACCATGTTGTGCTGCTATCATGTTGTTGTCATGTTGTGTTGCTACCATGTTGTGCTGCTACCATGTTGTTGTCATGTTGTGTTGCTACCATGCTGTCTTATGTGTTGCTGTCTTATGTTGTTGCTGCCTTGCTATGTTGTCTTAGGTCTCTCTTTATTGTAGTGTTGTGTCTCTTGTTGTGATGTGTGTTTTGTCCTATATTTATATTTGATAAATATTTATATATTTTTAATCCCAGCCGCCGTCCCCGCAGGGGGCCTTTTGCCTTTTGGTAGGCTGTCATTATAAATAAGAATTTGTTCTTAACAGACTTGCCTAATTAACTTAAAAAGTCCAGTGCGCTATCGACTGTGCCCCAAAAGCTCAAGTGGCAGAGTCGATATCCGCGCTTATAAACCCAGGGTACACTACTCCTTCCTTTAAAAGAGCGCGTCCTCCGGCTAGCTTGCGACTGGAATGTGCTCACCAGCCAAGCACACGCACGTTCGTGGATGCAAGGTCCGATCACTTCTGACACCAGTGAAATGAAACAAGCAGAGAACCCTCGACCTTCTAGCCTGAAGTCGACTGTGCCCGAAAGCGTGCTCAAGTGGCAGTGTCGATATCCGCGTTTATAAACCCAGGGTCGTTACAATAATGTTATCTTACCACTGTGTTTGATAAAGTCGTAAAGTTATGCTGCCGTTTCTGTCGTCGCCCGCTTCTCTTTCGGTCCAACCTGAAGTCCCAGCCCACTTTGGCTTGCTACGCACTAGCAGCATAGAAATAGAGGACTAGAAAGCACCAGACCTACAGATCTATCTTAGAAGTGTCTGCAAATCTGCTAAATTAACTTGGAAAGAAACACTTAGTGAAAAAATAACGTTATACCAACTCACCAGTTTTATTTAGGTTTGCACTTGACAAGAAAAAGCAAAACAACTCTCCACATTTTAATAAAATTAATTAAGTTAAATAAGAAAGTAAAAACAACAAGTGATTATTTAAAGAAATGATCATTTAAATAATTGTTCATTTAGAAAAGTGTCATAAGTTGCTCAAACACCCCTTTTGATGCACAGTCCTAGTTTGTGTTTTATAAAAATGTATCAATTTATAACAGCATAAAATGATTTATTTTTTGTTGACTTTCTACTCAGTGCAAATGAATGTTTCTACATTACCAGTACATCGTCTAGACTATTTTAACACTGTATATTCTGCAGGCTTTTGTCGTCTAGACTATTTTAACACAGTATATTCTGCAGGCTTTTCTTTAAAGCGTTCTGTCCGATTGTTGGTTATTAATTAAGCTTAGTGTATAGCACAAGTTAATATTGTTTGATAACATGTTTGTTGACATGTTGACATGTTTCCTCATGGTTGTGTGTGTGCGTGTGTGTGTGTGTGTGTGTGTGTACAGCGATAACAGAATCTCTGTCTGTTTGAACTGAAGGTCTACACACACATTCTCCTAGCTGAGCTAGCTAGGAACACTCCTACACTGGTCTTCTCTCTCTTTCTCCTCTCCTCACCCAAGCCGTCTATCTTCTGTCTTTCTATCCCATTTCTCCTGTCTTTGTCCCAGACTCACACAAACCTCAAGTGGTCCAACATCAGACCAGTTGGTTGAGATGCTGGTTGCTTGGTTACAATACCGCTACATCACAGCTGTTTGTAATATTCCATTTGTAGTAACAGCTGTAGCGATTGGCTGCTGAAAGCTCTGCTTGTAGTAACAGTTTTTTTTCTGATTGGCTCTTGAATGCTCTGCTTGCATTTACAGCTGTAGTGATTGGCTGCCCGATGGTTCACTTCCTGCGTTGATAGAAGAGGACGTAGGCCTGAGCAGACTGCAGTTGGTTCTCTGATATAGGAGTCACACTGAGAGAGAGAGAGAGAGAGAGAGAGAGAGAGAGAGAGAGAGAGAAAGAGAGAGAGAGAGAGAGAGAGAGAGAGAGAGAGAGAGACAGAGAGAGAGAGAGAGAGAGAGAGATTAACAAGAAGCCATCAATGTATTGGATATGGATTCTAAGCTGTTTGCTACAATGTTGAAACCGTCTAACGTGATGCAGTAGCGTGTGTGTATAATTTTTTACATTTTATTTTACCAGGCAAGTCAGTTAAGAACAAATTCTTATTTACAATGACGGCCTACCAGGG